>NC_052333.1:7813342-7920842 GCF_016432855.1 Salvelinus namaycush | reverse complement strand
ATATACACACACACACACACATACATATATATATATATATATATATATATATATATATATATATATATACATACATATATATAAATACATATATGTGTATGTATATATATATATATATATGTGTGTGTGTGTATATACACATACATACACACACACACGTTTTACCAGAGCCCAGCCCTGGTCAAAAGTAGTGCACTAGAAAAGGGAATAGGGAGCCATTTCGGATGCAGCCTCCCTTTTAAAGTACAGTACGCAACTCCTGGTAGGGTTTGGTGTATATGTACTGCATACATACTCATTCACCATCGACTAAGTGAACCCAGTTACTTTAAAGTGCCATTTTAAAGCAGAAATGTAGTTCTCTGTCTCTCTCTCTGTAGAGTCGACCTCTCTGAATAACCCCCTAATGAACCGCTCCCGTCGCTCACAACCCAAGGCATTCAGCAGAAAAAAAATAGTATTTTTAATCATTTGTGTGCCTGCTGCTGTGAATTAGCTACCGGTGCGTTTCTCTCTCCAGACATACTTGCTGACGGCACACAGGCTGGCACTCAAAAATGCTTATCATTACAAAAACTCATCTACTGGCTACCTTCCATTCCCCAATATTAGCACAAGTAAAATACATAAATAAAAACACTACTGAATAAATAAATGCTTTTTTTCTCCCCTTTGTTTTAAATGGAACTAATTTTGGCACACAAGGTTCTTTGAGGTGCCAACCCCCCCTCCACCCCCCTCGCCCCCTCTCCACCCCCCTCGCCACCCCCCATCCACCCCCCTCACCCCCCCTCCACCCCTCTCCTCGGCTGATGGTCTACATATGTGTGAGTGACACAACCTGTTCGGCACTAGCTCCTCCCTCCCTCCTTCCCTAGCATAACATTCCCCCTACTCCTTAAGCGGAGGAGTTTCCCCTCTCCCTCACGCCTACCTCCCTCCCCTCTGCTCCCTAACAGCAGGCTGCAGTACATCCATCAGAAGAGCTGCATGAAGAAGTCAGGAGCCCAGTCCAGGGCGGTCTGGGCCACAGCCAGAGCGGCCGCCCCCAAGGTGGCTGAGATGCCCCACACGGCCATCTTGACGAGCTGGTTGGCAGCCTGGTTGGCAGCCTGGTTGGGCTGCATGTCCCCGGACAGGACCAGCTGGGAGTCTGGGCCTCCGAGGCCTCGGGCCCGGCCCTGGAGGAGCTGCCGACGTAGGACCGAGTCAGGCCGCTGCTGCTGAGTGGCCGTCTGGAAAGCCTTGAAACAGTTGATGGTGATGCTGGAGACAGACAGAAGTAGAAACTGTCTGAGGGAAACACTTTCTCATAACAGTTATTCATCTCTGCCGAGTTAGTTAAGGCTTACAAGAATACTGAAACGGTAGACAAATATATGTCAATAAGAAAGACAAAGGGAAAGAGACAGGTGAAAAAAAGTAAACACCATATGGGAGGGAGGGAGGGAGGGAGAGAGGGAGAGAGAGAGAGAGAGAGGAGGGAGAGAGGGAACAGTGCCCTATGGCCTTAACAAAGACACTTCATATGGCTACAGCTTTTTCTCAATTACATTAGCAACACAACACCAGAAGCACCAGCTAGTGCTGATGGGTAAGACCACAGCAACACACATTTTTTTATTTTTCTCAACAGTTCGGAGAAAAACATCATTAAAAAATCATAAAATATTCACTTCCATTTCATTATCATCCCTCTGGAAGTAATAGTAAACATGGCGCTGCAATACCAAATGCAAATGCCCTTTTTCCTGATTATGAACCTTGCAACAAAAAAAAACAAAAAAAACGGGACCGTTAATGGCAGAAAAGCGCCTCTGGGAAAATGGTACCCTGAGTGTTCGTGCCTGGGCTGAGGGGCTCAATGTATAAGTCTTTCGCTCTCCTTTTTTAAAGAGGGCTTTTAGAGTGCCCCTCTCTCCCATCTCTCTCTCTCATTAGTATAATTTGCTACTGCTCCCAGGCTGAAAATAGCTGACAGGTAACAGCAGAGCAATTAACTTTTAAACTTCTACTTTAAACAGCTTAACACCCCAGAGGGCCAGGTTGTTCTGATGAACCTCCTGTAGTGTACATACTGTAGTGGTACACCGGTGACTCCTATCACTTACTCCTCTCCTACGGCATCCCAAATGACACCCTATTCCCTATATAGTGCACCACTATTGACCAGAGCTCTATGTGCCCTGGTCAAAAGTAGTGCACTAAATAGGGAAACAGGTGTCATTTGGAATACACCCTCTGTGTGACAGTGACAGTGTACTGTGCAGTCGGTGGCTGGCTTAGCCCATGTTCTCTCCTCTCATTTCTCCTCCTGTTGAAAGGGACTAGGACCTCGTCAATGACCGTGACACTGAGTCTTTGAATACAGCTGATAGGATAGTGAGCTGATGACTGTGATCAAAGCAGCTCATTCTAAAGGGAGTTGGGGGAAATATTATGTCAGGTAGAGGTGGCTTTGCTGGTGTCTTAACTTAGAAATGAAGTATGTTGTCATTTCAGGGATATAGGGCCATTTCAAAATGAATTTGGCTATTGGCCTTGTGAGCCTTCCATCCTGTGCAAATCTGTCATTCTCTGTGACCGTGGCACACTGTAGCCAGTGTTCCTGTGCCGCAATAGTTGTGTATTCATGTTTTAATTCATGGTTAGCATTACTACACCAGCGATGCGTCCCAAATGGCACCCTATTCCCTAGGCCGAAGTAAAGTAGGGACACAACAGAGGTCAGACGGGTGAGTCGGCATGCAGTTGTCCTCGTGACCCAGAAGAAGCAGAGGATGTTCAGTGTGGTTGAGTCGTCACCGACAGGCCCTGTTCTGTTTGTCGTGGTGCCACCGGGAGCTGCTCTCTCAGCCGTGCAGTGTGACGCAACACTACCCCCCTGCTCGCGCTATCCCTCTTTACTTTTGAGTCCCTCTCTACCTCTTTCCTTTGCCCTCCCCCCTATACACAGAATAAGTGGGTCACTAGTTCTAACACTTTACCTCACACGTCATGTCATTCACCACTCTACTACTGAGCAAGGGGAGGAGACACAAGGTCATACGTTACTCTACATTGGGTCAAAGTTAAACACAGACATGACCTTCCTTAACGGAGCTAATGCCAAGTCTCGAATAGGAGACCCCCACAGCCCACTCTCAGTCTGCCGAGCTCTCCTGGGTCGTATTCATTAGACACTAAAACGGAAGAAAACGGACTGACTGACTGACTGCCTGACCTTACTACAGGAAGGAAGCAACCAGAAACCAGCCATCCAGAGAGCGTGGCACTGGCAGTGTCACTACATTGCCTGTCAAGCAGACATTTGTATCCGGCTGTCACTCAAGGTCTCTTGTCAGCAATGTCATTTACCCCCGGAGAGGAATGACTGCAGCGCTGGTGGAAGGATACGGACCGAGGGATGACTGCAGCGCTGGTGGAAGGATACGGACCGAGGGATGACTACAGCGCTGGTGGAAGGATAGGGACCGAGGGATGACTGCAGCGCTGGTGGAAGGATACGGACCGAGGGATGACTGCAGCGCTGGTGGAAGGATACGGACCGAGGGATGACTGCAGCGCTGGTGGAAGGATACGGACCGAGGGATGACTGCAGCGCTGGTGGAAGGATACGGACCGAGGGATGACTGCAGCGCTGGTGGAAGGATACGGACCGAGGGATGACGGCAGCGCTGGTGGAAGGATACGGACCGAGGGTTGACTGCAGCGCTGGTGGAAGGATACGGACCGAGGGATGACTGCAGCGCTGGTGGAAGGATACGGACCGAGGGATGACTGCAGCGCTGGTGGAAGGATACGGACCGAGGGATGACTGCAGCGCTGGTGGAAGGATACGGACCGAGGGATGACTGCAGCGCTGGTGGAAGGATACGGACCGAGGGATGACTGCAGCGCTGGTGGAAGGATACGGACCGAGGGATGACTGCAGCGCTGGTGGAAGGATACGGACCGAGGGATGACTGCAGCGCTGGTGGAAGGATACGGACCGAGGGATGACTGCAGCGCTGGTGGAAGGATACGGACCGAGGGATGACTGCAGCGCTGGTGGAAGGATATGGGCTACGGAGAGGGAAAGTGAGGGAGGGAGGTAGGGGGTATGTAGATGACACTGTCACCTGTGAATTGGTATGGTAAACACTCACAACCACACACACAAAAAAAATCAGCGCCAAGCATCATATCACACAACGTCATGACCTTCAAGATGTTAACACACAGACTTGTTTACAATCATACGTTGCCTTTGCGTATGAAACCCAGATTTTTAGACTGAGTATGAGAGAGAGGAAGGAAAAAAGAATGCTGAGGCAACTGTTCGCTTTTCGTTGGAGGGAGCTCTGTCAGAGTTGATTGTGCACAAGGTCTAACTGGCTAATCCGTTTCCAACGCCTCTGTGCTTCCCAGCATGCTCGCTGTCGCTGCGCAGGAACCACTGCCGTGCCAGCCCCCACTCCATCCCCCCCCCAACCCCCCACCGCCTGGCTCAGAGATGTGCTGGGGGTGATATCACTGTCCCCCAGTGCAGCCTCAGTGGAGGCCAAGCCGGCTACATCAAAGTCCTGCTGGGCCAGCCGCTTCTCACAGTAAATCCAGAAGGCCGGGAGGGGAGGCCCCTCAACCAAACAGCCAACCAAGTGCTGCTGGAGGAGCTGATGCACTGGGTGGGGTACAGCTGGCAGCTTCTGCAGGAAAGAAGTGGTAGGCTAAATTCTGTTGATTTGATTGTGATAAATCACAATGTTTCTTGTGAACGCTACATCACCACATCCTCCCCACTGCAGCCCATTCTAACCACATCCTCCCCATTGCAGCACATTCTAACCACATCCTCCCCATTGTAGCCCATTCTAACCACATCCTCCCCATTGCAGCACATTCTAACCACATCCTCCCCATTGCAGCACATTCTAACCACATCCTCCCCATTGCAGCACATTCTAACCACATCCTCCCCATTGCAGCACATTCTAACCACATCCTCCCCATTGCAGCACATTCTAACCACATCCTCCCTATTGCAGGCCATTCTAAACACAACCTCCCTATTGTAGCCCATTCTAACCACATCCTCCCCATTGCAGCCCATTCTAACCACATCCTCCCCATTGCAGCCCATTCTAACCACATCCTCCCCATCGCAGCCCATTCTAACCACATCCTCCCCATCGCAGCACATTCTAACCACATCCTCCCCATTGCAGCACATTCTAAACACATCCTCCCTATTGCAGGCCATTCTAAACACATCCTCCCTATTGTAGCCCATTCTAACCACATCCTCCCCATCGCAGCCCATTCTAACCACATCCTCCCCATCGCAGCCCATTCTAACCACATCCTCCCCACTGCAGCCCATTCTAACCACATCCTCCCCACTGCAGCCCATTCTAACCACATCCTCCCCATCGCAGCCCATTCTAACCACATCCTCCCCATTGCAGCACATTCTAACCACATCCTCCCCATTGCAGCACATTCTAACCACATCCTCCCTATTGCAGGCCATTCTAAACACATCCTCCCTATTGTAGCCCATTCTAACCACATCCTCCCCATTGCAGCCCATTCTAACCACATCCTCCCCATCGCAGCCCATTCTAACCACATCCTCCCCACTGCAGCCCATTCTAACCACATCCTCCCCATCGCAGCCCATTCTAACCACATCCTCCCCACTGCAGCCCATTCTAACCACATCCTCCCCACTGCAGCCCATTCTAACCACATCCTCCCCACTGCAGCCCATTCTAACCACATCCTCCCCACTGCAGCCCATTCTAACCACATCCTCCCCACTGCAGCCCATTCTAACCACATCCTCCCCACTGCAGCCCATTCTAACTACATCCTCCCCATTGCAGCCCATTCTAACTACATCCTCCCCATTGCAACCCATTCTAACCACATCCTCCCCACTGCAGCCCATTCTAACCACATCCTCCCCACTGCAGCCCATTCTAACCACATCCTCCCCACTGCAGCCCATTCTAACCACATCCTCCCCACTGCAGCCCATTCTAACCACATCCTCCCCATTGCAGCCAATTCCAACCACATCCTCCCTATTGCAGCCCATTCTAACCACATCCGCCCCATTGAAACCACATCCTCCCCATTGAAACCACATCCTCCCCATTGAAACCACATCCTCCCCATTGCAGCCCATTCTAACCACATCCACCCCATTGCAGCCCATTCTAACCACATCCACCCCATTGCAACCCATTCTAACCACATCCTCCCCATTGCAGCCCATTCTAACCTCATCCTCCCCATTGCAGCCCATTCTAACCACATCCTCCCCGTTGTAGCCCATTCTAACCACATCCTCCCCACTGCAGCCCATTCTAACCACATCCTCCCCATTGCAGCCAATTCCAACCACATCCTCCCTATTGCAGCCCATTCTAACCACATCCGCCCCATTGAAACCACATCCTCCCCATTGAAACCACATCCTCCCCATTGAAACCACATCCTCCCCATTGCAGCCCATTCTAACCACATCCACCCCATTGCAGCCCATTCTAACCACATCCACCCCATTGCAGCCCATTCTAACCACACCCTCCCATTGCAGCCCATTCTAACCACATCCTCCCCATCATAGCCCATTCCAACCACATCCTCCCAATTGCAACCCATTCTAACCACATCCTCCCCATTGCAACCACATCCTCCCCATTGCAGCCCATTCTAACCACATCAACCCCATTGAAACCACATCCTCCCCATTGAAACCACATCCTCCCCATTGCAACCACATCCTCCCCATTGTAGCCCATTCTAACCACATCCACCAAATTGCAGCCCATTCTAACCACATCCACCCCATTGCAGCCCATTCTAACCACAACCTCCCCATTGCAGCCCATTCTAACCACATCCTCCCCATTGCAGCCCATTCTAACCACATCCTCCCCATTGCAGCCCATTCTAACCACATCCTCCCCATTGCAGCCCATTCTAACCACATCCTCCCCATTGCAGCCCATTCTAACCACATCCGCCCCATTGCAGCCCATTCTAACCACATCCGCCCCATTGCAGCCCATTCTAACCACATCCTCCCCATTGCAGCCCATTCTAACCACATCCGCCCCATTGCAGCCCATTCTAACCACATCCTCCCTATTGCAGCCCATTCTAACCACATCCTCCCCCCTGCAGCCCATTCTAACCACATCCTCCCCATTGTAGCCCATTCTAACCACATCCTCCCCATTGCAGCCCATTCTAACCACATCCCCGCCATTGAAACCACATCCTCCCCATTGAAACCACATCCTCCCCATTGCAGCCCATTCTAACCACACCCTCCCATTGCAGCCCATTCTAACCACATCCTCCCCATCATAGCCCATTCCAACCACATCCTCCCAATTGCAACCCATTCTAACCACATCCTCCCCATTGCAACCACATCCTCCCCATTGCAGCCCATTCTAACCACATCAACCCCATTGAAACCACATCCTCCCCATTGAAACCACATCCTCCCCATTGCAACCACATCCTCCCCATTGTAGCCCATTCTAACCACATCCACCAAATTGCAGCCCATTCTAACCACATCCACCCCATTGCAGCCCATTCTAACCACAACCTCCCCATTGCAGCCCATTCTAACCACATCCTCCCCATTGCAGCCCATTCTAACCACATCCTCCCCATTGCAGCCCATTCTAACCACATCCTCCCCATTGCAGCCCATTCTAACCACATCCTCCCCATTGCAGCCCATTCTAACCACATCCGCCCCATTGCAGCCCATTCTAACCACATCCGCCCCATTGCAGCCCATTCTAACCACATCCGCCCCATTGCAGCCCATTCTAACCACATCCTCCCTATTGCAGCCCATTCTAACCACATCCTCCCCCCTGCAGCCCATTCTAACCACATCCTCCCCATTGTAGCCCATTCTAACCACATCCTCCCCATTGCAGCCCATTCTAACCACATCCCCGCCATTGAAACCACATCCTCCCCATTGAAACCACATCCTCCCCATTGCAGCCCATTCTAACCATATCCTCCCCATTGTAGCCCATTCTAACCACATCCTCCCCATTGCAACCACATCCTCCCCATTGCAGCCCATTCTAAACACATCCTCCCCATTGCAGCCCATTCTAACCACATCCACCCCATTGCAGCCCATTCTAACCACATCCTCCCCATTGCAGCCCATTCTAACCACATCCTCCCCATTGCAGCCCATTCTAACCACATCCTCCCCATTGCAGCCCATTCCAACCACATCCTCCCCATTGCAACCCATTCTAACCACATCCTCCCCATTGCAACCACATCCTCCCCATTGCAGCCCATTCTAACCACATCCTCCCCATTGCAGCCCATTCCAACCACATCCTCCCCATTGCAACCCATTCTAACCACATCCTCCCCATTGAAACCACATCCTCCCCATTGAAACCACATCCTCCCCATTGTAGCCCATTCTAACCACATCCTCCCCATTGTAGCCCATTCTAACCACATCCTCCCCATTGCAACCACATCCTCACCATTGTAGCCCATTCTAACCACAACCCCCCTATTGTAGCCCATTCTAACCACATCCTCTCCATTGCAGCCCATTCTAACCACATCCTCCCCATTGCAGCCCATTCTAACAACATCCTCCCCATTGCAGCCCATTCTAACCACATCCTCCCCATTGCAGCCCATTCTAACCACATCCTCCCCATTGCAGCCCATTCCAACCACATCCTCCCCATTGCAACCCATTCTAACCACATCCTCCCCATTGAAACCACATCCTCCCCATTGAAACCACATCCTCCCCATTGTAGCCCATTCTAACCACATCCTCCCCATTGTAGCCAGTTCTAACCACATCCTCCCCATTGCAACCACATCCTCACCATTGTAGCCCATTCTAACCACAACCCCCCTATTGTAGCCCATTCTAACCACATCCTCCCCATTGCAGCCCATTCTAACCACATCCTCCCCATTGAAACCACATCCTCCCCATTGAAACCACATCCTCCCCATTGTAGCCCATTCTAACCACATCCTCCCCATTGTAGCCAGTTCTAACCACATCCTCCCCATTGCAACCACATCCTCACCATTGTAGCCCATTCTAACCACAACCCCCCTATTGTAGCCCATTCTAACCACATCCTCCCCATTGCAGCCCATTCTAACCACATCCTCCCCATTGCAGCACATTCTAACCACATCCTCCCCATTGCAGCCCATTCTAACCACATCCGCCCCATTGCAGCCCATTCTAACCACATCATCCCCATTGCAGCCCATTCTAACCACATCATCCCCATTGCAGCCCATTCTAACCACATCCTCCCCATTGAAACCACATCCTCCCCATTGCAGCCAATTCTAACCACATCCTCCCCATTGCAGCCCTTTCTAACCACATCCACCCCATTGCAGCCCATTCTAACCACATCCTCCCCATTGCAGCCCATTCTAACCACATCCTCCCCATTGCAGCCCATTCTAACCACATCCACCCCATTGCAACCCATTCTAACCACATCCTCCCCATTGCAGCCCATTCTAACCACATCCTCCCCATCATAGCCCATTCCAACCACATCCTCCCCATTGCAACCACATCCTCCCCATTGCAACCACATCCTCCCCATTGCAACCACATCCTCCCCATTGCAACCACATCCTCCCCATTGCATCCCATTCTAACCACATCCTCCCCATTGAAACCACATCCTCCCCATTGAAACCACATCCTCCCCATTGAAACCACATCCTCCCCATTGTAGCCCATTCTAACCACATCCTCCCCATTGCAACCACATCCTTCCCATTGTAGCCCATTCTAACCACATCCTCCCCATTGAAACCACATCCTCCCCATTGAAACCACATCCTCCCCATTGCAACCACATCCTCCCCATTGCAGCCAATTCTAACCACATCCTCCCCATTGCAGCCCATTCTAACCACAACCTCCCCATTGTAGCCCATTCTAACCACATCCTCCCCATTGTAGCCCATTCTAACCACATCCTCCCCATTGCAGCCCATTCTAACCACATCCTCCCCATTGAAACCACATCCTCCCCATTGAAACCACATCCTCCCCATTGTAGCCCATTCTAACCATATCCTTCCCATTGTAGTCCATTCTAACCACATCCACCCCATTGCAGCCCATTCTAACCACATCCACCCCATTGTAGCCCATTCTAACCACATCCTCCCCATTGTAGCCCATTCTAACCACATCCTCCCCATTGCAGCCCATTCTAACCACATCCTCCCCATTGCAGCCAATTCTAACCACATCCTCCCCATTGCAGCCAATTCTAACCACATCCTCACCATTGCAGCCCATTCTAACCACATCCACCCCATTGCAACCCATTCTAACCACATCCTCCCCATTGTAGCCCATTCTAACCATATCCTTCCCATTGTAGCCCATTCTAACCACATCCGCCCCATTGCAGCACATTCTAACCACATCCACCCCATTGCAGCCCATTCTAACCACATCCTCCCCATTGCAGCCAATTCTAACCACATCCTCCCCATTGTAGCCCATTCTAACCACATCCTCCCCATTGCAGCCAATTCTAACCACATCCTCCCCATTGCAGCCAATTCTAACCACATCCTCACCATTGCAGCCCATTCTAACCACATCCACCCCATTGCAACCCATTCTAACCACATCCACCCCATTGCAACCCATTCTAACCACATCCTCCCCATTGCAGCCCATTCTAACCACATCCTCCCCATCATAGCCCATTCCAACCACATCCTCCCCATTGCAACCACATCCTCCCCATTGCAACCACATCCTCCCCATTGCAACCACATCCTCCCCATTGCAACCACATCCTCCCCATTGCAACCACATCCTCCCCATTGCAGCCCATTCTAACCACATCCTCCCCATTGAAACCACATCCTCCCCATTGAAACCACATCCTCCCCATTGAAACCACATCCTCCCCATTGCAACCACATCCTTCCCATTGTAGTCCATTCTAACCACATCCACCCCATTGCAGCCCATTCTAACCACATCCTCCCCATTGCAGCCCATTCTAACCACATCCTCCCCACTGCAGGCAATTCTAACCACATCCTCCCCATTGCAGCCAATTCTAACCACATCCTCCCCATTGCAGCCAATTCTAACCACATCCTCACCATTGTAGCCCATTCTAACCACATCCTCCCCATTGCAGCCAATTCTAACCACATCCTCCCCATTGCAGCCAATTCTAACCACATCCTCACCATTGTAGCCCATTCTAACCACATCCTCCCCATTGCAGCCAATTCTAACCACATCCTCCCCATTGCAGCCCATTCTAACCACATCCGCCCCATTGCAGCCCATTCTAAAGTCAGTCAGACAAATAGAGCCAGAAACCATGGGTTGGAGTGCGGTGAAAGCTACTAATTTCATCTCCGCCCCAAGAACAATATTGGGGCATGTACCACACGACCCACCCTTCCCAAATTACCCACTCCCCCTCTCCTCACCTCCCCCTCTGATGGAGATGGGGGTTTTGCATGCTAAATAAGACAGCCCCATAATTACCTAGGGACTAGGCTTATTTATTGGATAGCTGGCATCTGCACAAGCCCCCGCCCCCCCTTCTCTCTCTGTGGTGTGACGAGTGTGACGTTGAAAAGAGAAGAGAATACATCCCAAACCCAGACGACTAACCCTCCCATCCTTCTCCACAACCTTTTCTGACAAGAGACAGGTTTTTCTGCTTCTCTCGCTGCCTGTCAGATCTAAAGTGAACCAGATTTCTGTCACTGGATCCAAAACACTGTTTAGAAGACATTTCTGTCCACCAGGGAGACATGAATAGAGGGAGAACAACATTGCTCTTGCGGGCATGGTAAAGGTATTCATTACCTCCCGCTGGTGTTGATAGCATCATAAAAGTGAGACTAGCAACCTACCTGTGGGGGGAAAAAGGAGAAACGCGCAGGGATCTACAGGCTCAATCTCACAGACTGACACATAGCGTTTGTATACAAAGGACTGGGATGTAGACAGGCAGGACTGAACGTCAGCCACATCACAATAGACACCAAGGAGGAAGAGGATCAGCTCCAGCATCACGAGGAGAATAGTCTGTGGTGTGGGCTGGGGGACTTTGTGCTCAACAACCCCACCTGCTGGACATGTGGAAAAACCACAGAGAGCTCTACTCTACTCGCAGTCTGAACAAAGTTAGATCTACTGCGAATAGTACACAGGGGACTATCTCCCCTCACGTTCCCTATGTTTCAGGCCAGTTCAGACTAAAACCTGATTGTTGGATATGTGAATATTGTAAGTCTAGAGTGTGGTACGTTCAGCCCAACACACTATTGGGAGCACACTGCCTGCCCTCCAGGACACCTACAACACCAAGTGTCAAAGGAAGGCCAAGAAGATCATCAAGGACCTCAGCCACGGCCTGTTCTCCCATCCCTCAGCCACGGGCCTGTTCTCCCATCCCTCAGCCACGGGCCTGTTCTCCCATCCCTCAGCCACGGGCCTGTTCTCCCATCCCTCAGCCACGGGCCTGTTCTCCCATCCCTCAGCCACGGGCCTGTTCGGCCATCCCCCGGCCTGTTCTCCCATCCCTCAGCCACGGGCCTGTTCTCCCATCCCTCAGCCACGGGCCTGTTCTCCCATCCCTCAGCCACGGGCCTGTTCTCCCATCCCTCAGCCACGGGCCTGTTCTCCCATCCCTCAGCCACGGGCCTGTTCTCCCATCCCTCAGCCACGGGCCTGTTCTCCCATCCCTCAGCCACGGCCTGTTCTCCCATCCCTCAGCCACGGGCCTGTTCTCCCATCCCTCAGCCACGGCCTGTTCTCCCATCCCTCAGCCACGGCCTGTTCTCCCATCCCTCAGCCACGGCCTGTTCTCCCATCCCTCAGCCACGGCCTGTTCTCCCATCCCTCAGCCACGGCCTGATCCCCCTGTCCCCCCCTCCTGCCCCCCGGACTTCCTTTTTAGGCTTTGAGGTCCAGATCTGAATTTAAGGGGTCTAGAGGATCCACGCCAGGCCTGAACAGTAAAACCCCATCCCTTGCAGCAGACAGACATCCAAGAGTCTGCAGGCTGGATGGAATCCCCTGCTGGGTCTACACTGCAGTTCATTTTTCACCATCTACAAGCTCAATCTGACTGTGCTACATTTGTTTCCAAGTAATGTCTCCTCCGTTACCAAGTGACTGGCAGGATCCACATTTCCATTCATTCCTAAGCCAGATGTAGCAAGAGCCTCTGCTCTGTTCTTTAGATCATAGATCCTGACAACAGTAGTCATAACACTGGACTACTAGTTGGTTGAAGCAGTCTCCTCCCCTCCCAAAGGTCCTGTAAGTTATAGAGAGAGACCCTGACACACTCACCTCTTGCGGGACTGCAGAGCAGCACGCTTGGCCAGCAGGGAGGGCGGGTAGCGGGTAAAGAGGCAGTGGGCCTGGGTGATGAGCTCCTCGTAGGGCAGGTCCTGGGGTATTTTAGACAGGAGTTGGTGCACCATGGCCATGTCACACTCGGTTTGCTTCACCTCCTTCTCCCTGTGCAGGACGATCTACAAAGGAGACAGAATATTAGCATGCCCAATTAATTCGTTTCAAATCGACATTCATAGTAGATCAACGTCTACCATGTACATCAGACTGTGTTCTGATCCGGGAGATGTGCGGTGAGTAACGATTTTGGGTTTTGGCCGGGCACATAGTCAAAGGGTTAAGCCCCCCCCCCCCCCCCCCCGTGCCTAGTAACCTGAGCGGCAGGACGAACTACTGTGCCTAGTAGCCCGAGCGGCAGGACGAACTACTGTGCCTAGTAGCCCGAGAGGCAGGACGAACTACTGTGCCTAGTAAGCCGAGAGGCAGGACGAACTACTGTGCCTAGTAAGCCGAGAGGCAGGACGAACTACTGTGCCTAGTAAGCCGAGAGGCAGGACGAACTACTGTGCCTAGTAAGCCGAGAGGCAGGACGAACTACTGTGCCTAGTAAGCCGAGAGGCAGGACGAACTACTGTGCCTAGTAAGCCGAGAGGCAGGACGAACTACTGTGCCTAGTAACCCGAGAGGCAGGACGAACTACTGTGCCTAGTAACCCGAGAGGCAGGACGAACTACTGTGCCTAGTAACCCGAGAGGCAGGACGAACTACTGTGCCTAGTAACCCGAGAGGCAGGACGAACTACTGTGCCTAGTAACCCGAGAGGCAGGACGAACTACTGTGCCTAGTAACCCGAGAGGCAGGACAAACTACTGTGCCTAGTAACCCGAGAGGCAGGACGAACTACTGTGCCTAGTAACCCGAGAGGCAGGACAAACTACTGTGCCTAGCAGCCTGAGAGGCAGGACGAACAACATTTCCTGACTGCTTTGTATCCCGACTTCAAAAGGCCTAAGGCCCCCTTTGCTTTGCATGCGGCTCCAATATCTAGCAGGGGATAGGCTTATGGAAGGAGAAGAAAGGGGCCATTTAAAGCAATCTAGCACAAACACAGCTAGTCCTCCACACCAAACCTCTGGTGAGTTCATTACAGTTGTTTAATTAACTGGTCTAGCTACAACAAAGTGCCCTGGATTCCTGTGCTTGCTTGTGTGTGTGTGTGTGTGTGTGTGTGTGTGTGTGTGTGTGTGTGTGTGTGTGTGTGTGTGTGTGTGTGTGTGTAAAAAGATAAATCCTTGCCTTTTCTTTTTGAAAACGTGTTGTTTGCTTTTGCTGCTGACAAGTAGTCAAAAAACTCAATTTACAAAGCGCAGAGCGAGAAAGACACATTTGAAGTTTGGCGAGATATCACTTCCCCAATACCATCTAATTCCCCAATGACCACTGTCCTATACACTGACAAGACAAAACATTAAGAACACCTGCTCTTTCCATGACAGACTCACCAGGTGAATTCAGGTGAAAGATATTATCCCTTACTGATGTCACTTGTTAAATCCACTTCAAATCAGTGTAGATGAAGGGGAGGAGACATGTTAAAGAAGGATTTTTAAGCCTGGAGATAATTGAGACATGGATTGTGTATGTGTGCCATTCGGAGGGTGAATGGGCAAGACAAAATAATGAAGTGCCTTTGAACGGGATATGGTAGTAGGTTCCAGGCACACCGGTTGGAGTGTGTCAAGAACTGCAAAGCTGTTGGGTTTTTCCACACACAACAGTTTCCCATGTGTATCAAGAACGGTCCACCATCCAAACGACATCCAGCCAACTTGACAACTGTGGGAAGCATTGAGTCAACATGGGCAAGCTTCCCTGTGAAACTCTTTCGACACCTTGTAGAGCCCATGCCCTGACGAATTGAGGCTGTTCAGAGGGCAAAAGTGGGTGCAACTCAATGTTTTGTACACTCAGTGTAAATAAGAGTGCATCTCCGAATTCACCTCAGATAGTAATTTGGGCATGGTACAGTCACTTACAGAAAATACACACTGCCACAAAAATATGTTCAGCAGACAACTTGGAAGCACACAGGTGCAGGTACAGAGTAAGGCAGAAGAAACTTGTTCATTCCAAAAATAAACAATAACATATCTATTCTATAGTATTCTATTACTATAAAACAGAGAGGTCACAGTTCAAATGGTGGTTCTTACCACGGCAGCGAAGTAGATGGCCATCAGGGGGTGTGAAGCCAGGAAGAAGTCATAGAGCCTGAGAACGTGACGGAACTCAGACAGGACGTGGCCGTACCATGTGATGAGCCAGCTCAGAGCAAAGATGGTGCCCACCTCGGCCCTGCAGCAAAACACATGAAGTCGAGGCAGTTATAATTTTTTTGATTATGTGATAGGCTAGAGGTACGCTATATATACACACACAAACATACGTGGACACCCATTCAAATTAGTCGATTTGGCTATTTCAGCCACACCCATTGCTGACCGGTGTATAAAATCGAGCACCCAGTCATGCAATCTCCATAGACAAACATTGGCAGTAGAATGGCCTTACTGCAGAGCTCAGTGACTTTCAACGTAGCACCATCATAGGATGCCACCTTTCCAACAAGTCAGTTCGTCAAATTTCTGCCCTGCTAGAGCTACCCTGGTCAATTGTAAGGGCTGAAGTGGAACCGTCTAACCGAGTGCTGAAGCGCGTAGCACGTAAAAAACGTCTGTCCTCGGTTGCAACACTCACTACCGAGTTCAAAACTGCCTCTGGAAGCAACGTCAGCACAAGAACTGTTCGTCGGGAGCTTCATGGAAAGGATTTCCATGGCCGAGCAGCCACACACAAGCCTAAGATAACCATGTGCAATGCCAAGCGTCGGCTGGAGTGATGTAAAGCTCGCCGCCATTGGACTCTGGAGCAGTGGAAACGCGTTCTCTGGAGTGATGAATCATACTTCATCATCTGGCAGTCCGACGGACAAATCTGGGTTTGGCGGATGCCAGGAGAACGCTACCTGCCCCAATGCATAGTGCCAAATGTAAAGTTTGGTGGAGGAGGAATAATGATCTGGGGCTGTTTTTCATGGTTCGGGCTAGGCCCCTTAGTTCTAGTGAAGGGAAATCTTAACTCTACAACATACAATGACATTCTAGACAATTCTGTGCTTCCAACATTGTGGCAACAGTTTGGGGAAGGCCCTTTCCTGTTTCAGCATGACATTGCCCCTGTGCACAAAGCGAGGTCCATACAGAAATGGCTTGTCGAGATCAGTGTAGAAGAACTTCACTGGCCAGCAGAGCCCTGACCTCAACCCCATCCCTGCAGCAATGTCCCAATATCTAGTGGAAAACCTTCCCAGAAGAGTGGAGGCTGTTATAGCAGCAAAAGGAGGGTCCAACTCCATATTAATGCCCATGATTTTGGAATTAGATGTTTGACGAGCAGGTGTCCACATACTTTTTTGGTCATGTAGTGTGGTCATGTAGTGTAGTTAAAGGTAGAGGAAAGATGGAGGAGAGAGTGTGCTGAAATAGCAGTGGGCCGGATTCCAACCCATGCTGAAGTGATATTTTCCGGAGACAGCGGCTTCGAACGCCAGACCAACCTAGGCCATGTGAACAAGTCAAGTGAATTCAAAGTACATGGTCACAGAGTCTCAATACACTTTACAAGAGGGAATAAAGAGCAACATCGCTCAACCTCTCATTATGAAAAGCAACAGCAACATCAACAGCTAATTTGTACACTGGCTAATTAAAAAACACCAGTTGAAGTCTCACTAGCTGATGTAACAGGAGGTTGGGGATGATGGGTTTGTGGTAATGGCTGTAGCGGAATTACTGGAATGGTATCGAATACTTTCCATGTGTTTGATGCCATTCCATATGTTCTGTTCCAGCATTATTATGAGTTGTCCTTCCCTCAGCAGCCTCCACTGGTTGACAGCCCAGCACTTATCCTGTATTTGCCTCCAAAGTGGGGATGGATGTCTTAGTGAAATGTGTAAATTAAACAAAGGCTACGTCCCACAGGTCTATGGTCAAAAGTAGCACTATATAGGAAATGGTTTCCATGGAAATAGGGTGCCATTTGAGACGCACCCACAAGTTATGCCGATGCCAGCTTCTGTGAGTAAGGATGGTCACACACTGATGATGTAATTATAGACTACAGAGAGCCCAGTCCTAAAGGCAAGGCATTAGGCATGGTTCACTACAGAAGCCCTTTGGACTGCAGTTCTTAATGCAGCTCTATTTTAGGAGCCAAAAATGGCTCTTGGGTGATTGCACGCCAGCGGGAGCTGAAAAATATTTTGGTATCTCAGATTGTTCTGGCAATTCTCACATAGGAACTTCATGCTTTTTACATTTTAATGTCTTAAAATGAACAAATTCAAAAAGGGTAGATATATTTGTAATGTTGAATAAATGTGTGATATGTTTTATTTCAGAATCTAGACATACTCCATATTGTATAGCACACTATAAGGAGGATAATGACAGCAAGATGTTGTCTATATCATGTACGGTTCACAGATCATAGGGTCTTACATGACAAATCTAAAAAAAGGGCTTAAAATGTCTGCTTTTTCTCAGAAATGGTTGGTGATACAAAATGTAAAAAGCATTTCAAAACGTCCTTCCTCTCAATGAAGTTTATTATGTGAAAATTGCCAGAACAATCGGAGATACCCAAAAAACATTCTGCTAGCGTGGAACGATCTGAGTTGTTATTTCTGGGCTTGGCAGGAGAACAACTCATTGTAGTCTTGAGTGTCGCTCATTTAAATCCCCTGTGTCTAACATCCATAAGCAGTCCTATTGCCAACTGAACATTTAGGACGGAAACCACAACAGCAACAATCATTGCGTTGTCAAATGTCTTGCCTCTATAAACCTTTCATTTTGTTAAAATTAAGTAACGCCTACTTATAAAAACTAGGCTAAAGAACTGTTCTAGCATCAAATACTTCTTCAGGTAGCCTTAAAAGCAGTGGCAGCAGGGCCAGACAGAGCACACCAAACCTGTGGGCTTCGGTCTCAAATAGTACCCTATTTTCTAGGTAGGGCACTAGCCTACCATACTTTTGACCAGGACCCTGGTCAAAAGTAGTACACTATATAGGGAGATAGGGTGCAATCTGGGATGCAGCCTTCTGCTCGTGGCCCTACGCTAGGCTACAGTGACCAGAACAGAAACAACAGGTTAGAAACCTCCCTCCCGCCATCCCGTGTCCCAAGATGCACCCTTATTCAATATTTATCACTAGATCCTCCTATTCTCTACATTTTACATGGAGCCACTATCAAAAATAACTTTATTTTCTATCAGGGCCTGGGGACACTCTGCACGCAACAGAGAAGGAGGGAGGGAGGGAGTGAGTGAGTGAAAAACTCAACACTAGAGGTTTATGTGATACAGGTTACCCCATAAAATTCCAACGCAACACCCACTACACAAATAAGACGAGGACAATATCAAGTACTGTGGTAGTGTGTGTAAGTACACCACACACTGTGGTTTTAAAGAGGGTTACAGGCACACTTTGACTAGCATTCAAATAAAACACAGCTTCAGGTTTTGAGTCAAAACATTGATCCTTATCTGCCGCGTTACATTTCCTCTGAGCTGGATGAAAAACATGTCTAGCGTGCGAAAACAAAAGTCCTCAACCATAGCGACTTGCCAGCACAACAATCATACTGACGTTGAAAAAACCTTAAGATGGTTGACAATCAAGACGTGACATTGACAGAACACAGTGACATCACAGTGGAAGGCAGTGGAATCCTTTGACTTGCTGACAGCTAGCTGTGGAGACAGGAAACCAGGGCCCGTTCTTAAGTCAGTCTTTCCAATTAAATCCCACCGTGCTATACGTTCTTGTCAGACCATCAATTATACAAACATATCAAATAAATAAGAAATCCAGTCTTTTCTCATTCTCTAGCCTTCTGTTCTGTTGTCTCATAATAACTACACACACTGATGGCAAGGCAGGTAGAGACATATTGATTTTACTCGATCCTATTGATTACTTCTATTTCTCTCAGTTTGACTCGATTGTAATTAATATCCTGGCTGCGACAACCTGCCTTTCCAAGACAAAAATGTACACTCTACTGCCCCCATCAGGAGAGAAGAGTGGGAAGCATGGCCGGGATTCATAAAGCATCTCAGAGTAGGAGTGTTGATCTAGGATCGGTTTTGCTTTTTGGATAATAATGAATACAATTACATGGACATGGGAGAACTGATCCTAGACCAGTATTCTACTTTGAGAGCCTTCATGAATATGGACGCCGATCATTAGGTCGCAACTGCAAATATAAAAAAACATTTTGCTGATAGAAAATATATTTTCACAAGGCAAAACATCTGAGAGTTTGTTCTTTAACACATAATAAAACAAAATACATTCCACTGGTATCAACTGAAAAAAACGTCAAAACTTTAGCTCATGAATCCGAGTTTGAAGTTGGGGAAAACTGGTAGAATTACTTCAAAGTGAACATGTATTCCTTGCAGCCTTGCCTCACTTGTCATCTACCATTCAAACCTGCTATCTGATCTTTTCTCAAAATCTGGGAAACTGGATTTCCAATTTCCCTAAAGGACACAAGTAAACACATACACACATTTTTAAAATAAATAAATAAAAATATATATCCAGTCAAAAGTTTTAGACCACCTACTCATTCAAGGGTTTTTCTTCATTTTTACATTGTAGAATAATAGTGAAGACATCAAAACTATGAAATATCACATATGGAATCATGTAGTAACAAAAAAAAAGTGTTAAACAAATCAAAATATATTTTATATTTGAGATTCTTCAAATAGCCACCCTTTGCCTTGATGACAGCTTTGCACACTCTTGGCATTCTCTCAACCAGCTTCACCTGGAATACTTTTCCAACAGTCTTGAAGGAGTTCCCATATATGCTGAGCACTTGTTGGCTGCTTTTCCTTCACTCTGCGGTCCGACTCATTCCAAACTATCTCAATTTAGTTGAGGTAAGGGGGATCGTGGAGGCCAGGTCATCTGATGCAGCACTCCATCACTCTCCTTCTTGGTAAAATAGCCCTTACACAGCCTGGAGGTGTGTTGGGTCATTGTCCTGTTGAAAAATAAATGATAGTCCCACTAAGCCCAAACCAGATGGGATGACGTATCGCTGCAGAATGCTGTGGTAGCCATGCTGGTTAAGTGTACCTTGAATTCTAAATAAATCACAGACAGTGTCACCAGCAAAGCACCCCCACACCATAACACCTTCTCCTCCATGCTTTACAGTGGGAAATACACGTGGAGATCATCCGTTCACCCACACCGCGTCTCAGAAAAGACATGGCAAAAATCTCCAATTTGGACTCTTTAGAGCAAAGGACAAATTTCCACTGGTCTAATGTCCAATGCTTGTGTTCAAGCCCAAACAAGTCTTTTCTTCTTATTGGTGTCCTTTAGTAGTGGTTTCTTTGCAGCAATTCAACCATGAAGGCCTGATTCACAGTCTCCTCTGAACAGTTGATGTTGAGATGTGTCTTATTTGAACTCTGTGAAGCATTTATTTGGGCTACAATTTCTGAGGCTGGTAACTAATGAACTTATCCTCTGCAGCAGAGGTAACTCTGGGTCTTCCTTTCCTGTGGTGGTCCTCATTAGAGCCAGTTTCATCATTGGGCTTGATGGTTTTTGCGACTACACTTAAAGAAACTTTCAAAGTTCTTGAACTGTTGCGTATTGACTGACCTTCATGTCTTAAAGTTATGATGGACTGTCATTTCTCTTTGCTTATTTGAGCTGTTCTTGACATAATATGGACTTGGTATTTGACCAAATAGGGCTATCGTCTGTAATTGTGAAATTCCACAAATTAACTTTTAACAAGGCACACCTGTTAATTGAAATGCATTCCAGGTGACTATCTCATGAAGCTGGTTGAGAAAACGCCAAGAGTGTGCAAGGCTGTCATCCAGGCAAAGGCTGGCTATTTGAAGAATCTCAAATATAAAATATATTTTGATTTGTTTAACACTTTTTGGGTTACTACATGATTCCATGTGTTATTTCATAGTTTTGATGTCTTTACTATTATTCTACAATGTAGAAAATAGTAAAAATAAAGAAAAACCCTTGAATGAGTAGGTGTTCTAAAACGTTTGACCGGTAGTGTATATACAGTGGGGAGAACAAGTATTGGATACACTGCCGATTTTGCAGGTTTTCCTACTTACAAAGCATGTAGAGGTCTGTAATTTTTATCATAGGTACACTTCAACTGTGAGAGAAGGAATCTAAAACAAAAATCCAGAAAATCACATTGTATGATTTTTAAGTAATTAATAAGTAATTAATTTGCATTTTATTGCATGACATAAGTATTTGATACATCAGAAAAGCAGAACTTAATATTTGGTACAGAAACCTTTGTTTGCAATTACAGAGATCATACGTTTCCTGTAGTTCTTGACCAGGTTTGCACACACTGCAGCAGGGATTTTGGCCCACTCCTCCATACAGACCTTCTCCAGATCCTTCAGGTTTCGGGGCTGTCGCTGGGCAATACAGACTTTCAGCTCCCTCCAAAGATTATCTATTGGGTTCAGGTCTGGAGACTGGCTAGGCCACTCCAGGACCTTGAGATGCTTCTTACGGAGCCACTCCTTAGTTGCCCTGGCTGTGTGTTTCGGGTCGTTGTCATGCTGGAAGACCCAGCCACGACCCATCTTCAATGCTCTTACTGAGGGAAGGAGGTTGTTGGCCAAGATCTCACGATACATGGCCCCATCCATCTTCCCCTCAATACGGTGCAGTCGTCCTGTCCCCTTTGCAGAAAAGCATCCCCAAAGAATGATGTTTCCACCTCCATGCTTCACGGTTGGGATGGTGTTCTTGGGGTTGTACTCATCCTTCTTCTTCCTCCAAACACAGCGAGTGGAGTTTAGACCAAAAAGCTCTATTTTTTTTTTTTGACCTTCTCCCATTCCTCCTCTGGATCATCCAGATGGTCATTGGCAAACTTCAGACGGGCCTGGACATGCGCTGGCTTGAGCAGGGGGACCTTGCTTGCGCTGCAGGATTTTAATCCATGACGGCGTACTGTGTTACTAATGGTTTTCTTTGAGACTGTGGTCCCAACTCTCTTCAGGTCATTGACCAGGTCCTGCCGTGTAGTTCTGGGCTGATCCCTCACCTTCCTCATGATCATTGATGCCCCACAAGGTGAGATCTTGCATGGAGCCCCAGACCGAGGGTGATTGACCGTCATCTTGAACTTCTTCCATTTTCTAATAATTGCCCCAACAGTTGTTGCCTTCTCACCAAGCTGCTTGCCTATTGTCCTGTAGCCCATCCCAGCCTTGTGCAGGTCTACAATTTTATCCCTGATGTCCTTACACAGCTCTCTGGTCTTGGCCATTGTGGAGAGGTTGGAGTCTGTTTGATTGAGTGTGTGGACAGGTGTCTTTTATACAGGTAACGAGTTCAAACAGGTGCAGTTAATACAGGTAATGAGTGGAGAACAGGAGGGCTTCTTAAAGAAAAACTAACAGGTCTGTGAGAGCCGGAATTCTTACTGGTTGGTAGGTGATCAAATACATATGTCATCCAATAAAATGCAAATTAATTACTTAAAAATCATACAATGTGATTTTCAGGATTTTTTTGATTCCGTCTCTCACAGTTGAAGTGTACCTATGATAAAAAATGACAGACCTCTACATGCTTTATAAGTAGGAAAACCTGCAAAATCGGCAGTGTATCAAATACTTGTTCTCCCCACTGTATATATATATTTTTTACTGTCACATACACCAGATAGGTTTCACCCAACCTCTGATGTGTGGATATTTATTTATATTTATTTATTTAACTAGGCAAGTCAGTTACAGTGGGGCAAAAAAGTATTTAGTCAGCCACCAATTGTGCAAGTTCTCCCACTTAAAAAGATGAGAGAGGCCTGTAATTTTCATCATAGGTACACTTCAACTATGACAGACAAAATGAGAAAAAAAATCCAGAAAATCACATTGTAGGATTTTTAATGAATTTATTTGCAAATTATGGTGGAAAATAAGTATTTGGTCAATAACAAAAGTTTATCTCAATACTTTGTTATATACCCTTTGTTGGCAATGACAGAGGTCAAATGTTTTCTGTAAGTCTTCACAAGGTTTTCACACACTGTTGCTGGTATTTTGGTCCATTCCTCCATGCAGATCTCCTCTAGAGCAGTGATGTTTTGGGGCTGTTGCTGGGCAACACAGACTTTCAACTCCCTCCAAAGATTTTCTATGGGGTTGAGATCTGGAGACTGGCTAGGCCACTCCAGGACCTTGAAATGCTTCTTACGAAGCCACTCCTTCGTTGCCCCGGCGGTGTGTTTGGGATCATTGTCATGCTGAAAGACCCAGCCACATTTCATCTTCAATGCCCTTGCTGATGGAAGGAGGTTTTCACTCAAAATCTCACGATACATGGCCCCATCCATTCTTTCCTTTACACGGATCAGTCGTCCTGGTCCCTTTGCAGAAAAACAGCCCCAAAGCATGATGTTTCCACCCCCATGCTTCACAGTAGGTATGGTGTTCTTTGGATGCAACTCAGCATTCTTTGTTCTCCAAACACGACGAGTTGAGTTTTTACCAAAAAGTTATATTTTGGTTTCATCTGACCATATGACATTCTCCCAATCTTCTTCTGGATCATCCAAATGCTCTCTAGCAAACTTCAGACGGGCCTGGACATGTAATGGCTTAAGCAGGGGGACACGTCTGGCACTGCAGGATTTGAGTCCCTGGCGGCGTAGTGTGTTACTGATGGTAGGCTTTGTTACTTTGGTCCCAGCTCTCTGCAGGTCATTCACTAGGTCCCCCCGTGTGGTTCTGGGATTTTTGCTCACCGTTCTTGTGATCATTTTGACCCCACGGGGTGAGATCTTGCGTGGAGCCCCAGATCGAGGGAGATTATCAGTGGTCTTGTATGTCTTCCATTTCCTAATAATTGCTCCCACAGTTGATTTCTTCAAACCAAGCTGCTTACCTATTGCAGATTCAGTCTTCCCAGCCTGGTGCAGGTCTACAATTTTGTTTCTGGTGTCCTTTGACAGCTCTTTGGTTTTGGCCATAGTGAAGTTTGGAGTGTGACTGTTTGAGGTTGTGGACAGGTGTCTTTTATACTGATAACAAGTTCAAACAGGTGCCATTAATACAGGTAACGAGTGGATGACAGAGGAGCCTCTTAAAGAAGAAGTTACAGGTCTGTGAGAGCCAGAAATGTTGCTTGTTTGTAGGTGACCAAATACTTATTTTCCACCATAATTAGCAAATAAATTCATTAAAAATCCTACAATGTGATTTTCTGGATTTTTTTTCTAATTTTGTCTGTCATAGTTGAAGTGTACCTATGATGAAAATTACAGGCCTCTCTCATCTTTTTAAGTGGGAGAACTTGCACAATTGGTGGCTGACTAAATACTTTTTTGCCCCACTGTATGTACAAACTCTTATTAACAATGACGGCCTACCAAAAGGCAAAAGGCCTTCTGCGGGGACGGGAGGTGGGATTAAAAATACAATTAAAATTAAAAATAAATTAAATATAAATACAGGACAAAACACACATCACGACGAGAGAGACAACACTACATAAAGAGAGACCTAAGACAACAACAAGCAAGGCGATAACTCATGACCTGAACCACCTACTGAGATGTGCCTTTTGTTTAGTAAATCAGATGATACTATGAGGTGCTAGGGAGGCTGGATTGGGTCTTCAACTCTGTAACAAATCCACACCAAAAAAAAACTAAGAATTACCTCAGCATAAATTCATGTAGCTGTGGATCAACTTGCTCCAGTATTGGCAT
This sequence comes from Salvelinus namaycush, assembly GCF_016432855.1. NCBI lineage: Eukaryota > Metazoa > Chordata > Actinopteri > Salmoniformes > Salmonidae > Salvelinus > Salvelinus namaycush. The sequence goes on along the minus strand of NC_052333.1, from coordinate 7,895,549 downwards.
TAGGTAGTTCAGTATGTGCTTGGTGCTGTCCATGGTAGGATCCATGAAATCCCTGCAGGAGCATGTGGCCATGATGGACACAGAGAAGGGAAGCCATCTTTGTTGTGTTAAAATGTTAAAACAAGGGGTATGATACGAGAACAGGGTCGCAATATTATTTGAAATCTTTCAAATACTTGTCAAATTAAAATTAAATAATGTTGCATGCGTCGTAAAACAACAGACTAACAGTAAAAATCTGTGTTTGATTGAGCTTGCCTGGCACAATGAAACCAATGGAATAGTCCGAAAATTGCCACGCCCACCCATCTGGCACTACAGTCAGGCTCAAGCAAAATCTCACAGTAGTTGAAAGATTTCAAATACTATTTCAACTCAGGCCTGGGCCGTTATTTATTCATAAAGTGTCTCATAGTAAGTGTCCTAATATAGGATCAGATTTACCTATAATAATGAATAACATTATACTGTATATGGGCAGGGGAGGACCTGATCCTAGATCAGTAACAACAGCAATAATCCTCATATCTACCTGAGGTGGTGATTGGAAAGGGTCTCCACCATGGCAATGGCCATGCGCTCTCCAACCACCAGTAGGAAGGTGACCACGATGTCATGGTAACCTTGGTAGTAGTGTAACGCAGGGTTCTTCTGTAGGACAACCAGGATGATGTCGATCAGCTGTTCCTGTAGTACCTGCCTCTCGTCCACACGCATGCCTGGGGAGAGGGAAAGAAAACATGGCTGTATCTCAATACCGACTGAGGAGAAGAAGAAAACGTGGCTGTATCTCAATACTGACAGGGGAGAGGGGGAAGAAAACGTGGCTGTATCTCAATACTGACTGGGGAGAAGAAGAAAACGTGGCTGTATCTCAATACTGACTGGGGAGAAGAAGAAAACGTGGCTGTATCTCAATACTGACTGGGGAGAGGGGAAGAAAACGTGGCTGTATCTCAATACTGACTGGGGAGAGGGGAAGAAAACGTGGCTGTATCTCAATACTGACTGGGGAGAGGGGAAGAAAACGTGGCTGTATCTCAATACTGACAGGGGAGAGGGGAAGAAAACGTGGCTGTATCTCAATACTGACTGGGGAGAGGGGAAGAAAACGTGGCTGTATCTCAATACTGACTGGGGAGAGGGGAAGAAAACGTGGCTGTATCTCAATACTGACTGGGGAGAAGAAGAAAACATGGCTGTATCTCAATACTGAGGGGGGGAGGGGAAGAAAACATGGCTGTATCTCAATACTGACTGGGGAGAGGGGAAGAAAACATGGCTGTATCTCAATACTTCAGAAAAAAAGAAAAAAAAGAGGTAGCAGCAAACTCTATCACACTGATTGAATCCATATATTAACAACCAACGTCTAGGCAGCAAACTGCAATCACTAGAGCTTCAGATACTTGTCTCAACCTCAGTGTCTCCATACCTGTCAACAGTTTGCTTTCATCATTTAATTAACTTCAAGAACACTAGACACTGATACAAGCAGCCCATCTCTGGTAGACACAAGGACTGGATTGAAGTCTGTTTACATCATATTGGTTTTAGTTTTATTAATCAAGTATCCTTCAATCAGTGGTCATGATGAAGAAAAGGAAATAAGAAAATGCTTATGGAAGCCACTGAACAACAATATTGAGATGCCCCGCCCCGCCCCCCCCCAGTAAGGCCCTAAGTTAACTGACAAAGGGAGGAGACCATGAAGTATCAGCTGACCCCTGATCAGATCAAATGCACATACAGTGAGTGAGTAACTTCCATTCTATTTAATTCAATGGCAGCGAGTAAGTTGCCTCTACTCTAATGTATTACATTCTATTGTATTCTATGTCAGCCACAGTGAGTGAGTTACCTCTTGGGAAACGTTTCATGGACCTCCTGACATCAAGGAGCACCTGGTTGAAGTCCTTGTGGTTCTCTCGGATATCCTTGGCTGGAATCAAAACACAACTGCTTGGTGTCCACCCCCCTCCCAACCCTTGGTTTCAGTTGAACATACAATATTCATCAGTGCTACTGCCAAAGGCCTTGAATGTTGCCTGTGGGCTATTTACGTTCCTTTGTTGCACAGTTTTGAGGACTAAGGATGAGTCAACGTTGATAGAAGCCACCTGAAGTTAATAGTAGGCTACATTCATTTAACATACATCAACGGACTATAGACAGCTAGATGCATGCTGACACAATGCAATGTACAACTTGGCTCACATGGCTGTAGACTACTAAGGCGTCATAGGGATAGTTTCTACAGCCATGTCTCAGGGCAATGGCCAACTGCAATAATGGGCATCCATATTCCTCACATGCAAACATCTCACTCACTTGGTTTAGCAGGCAAGTTGTACACATTGACGCTGAGCAGCTTGGGCCAGACTTTCCTCCTGATCTCGTCTGTTAGAAGGCCTCCCTCGCTGACGGCCGCACTCCGCAGGGTCTCAATGTCCACAGGGTCACAGTTCAGGGCCTGGTGGATCACCACCAGCTTCAGCTTTTTCCACGACTCGTGCTCTGTTTGACAACAGAAAATATGAATTGAGATCATACATGTAATTCAGATAGCAATACGGTCTTGACTGTGGTCACGGTTTGCTTGGATGATAACCCCAGTATTTCTTGAGTACCACTGCAAGCAACGGCTCTCGTCTATGCTGGTATGTTGAAATCACTTTTTGTTAATCAACTCCTTCGACATAATGCTATTTAATTTCAATATGGAAGTTAAAAGTGCTTGCTTTTCACACTTAATACTATGTTACTAATATGAAATGCAGTGCATATAGTTAGCAATAGTATCCCACCAATCGATTGTAATCTTGCTTTGTTTCAACTGCATGGGCAACTTTACTGACAGTAACTACTTTCACTTATGCAGATCGACATGTTTTGATAAAGAATGAGTGATTATGAATTCTAGAATGTGCATTTGTATTGCCATTAAGAATTATGGTTCATATGGACCAATCCCATCCAGGCTCTGCTCTGGGTCAATCGATGGTCACGGTGCTTTGTTGTTCCACGTAGCATGTCTGGCAGCTGGCCAGCCGAGAGTGGACTCATACAGAGCTAGTTACATGAGAAGTTATGAATCTATTCAAGTATCAACTGTACAACTATTCTCACCATGTACTATATGGGTAGATTATCTGCAATTTGGTAATGATTTAGTACTGATTGCTTAAGTTTACCTCCATGTTGCTGTGCATTTCCATTCCCATTCACCCGGGCTCCTGTACCTTGCTGGTGTTTCCTTCCCTTTTTCATATCCTGTTCAAATTAATAGAGCATAAACAGTACATATGTTGTGCTATCGGCACTTGCAGAAATAAATCCACCTTTAAAATAGTTTATCTAACGACAGAAAACAACAATTAAAACGAATTCAGAGCATGAGCTGTCATTTGTCAAACAGCTGTTCCTGTCCATCGGCACTTGTCCCAGGAAATCAACCGAAGAATTTTTTTTGAGGAGGGATTTATATTTTTATGTTATCTGATTGGTGAAAAAGGATCTCGTTCTAAAATTCTACGCATCTTATTGGCTCATTCACTGTCAATTGTAAATATATTAAGGCGGGCTCAAGGCATTTGTAGTTTTATGTTCTCACCGATTTCATCGTCTGGTAAGCAAATTCGTGGCTGTGAGTGGACTTTGAGTAAAAACGCATGTTTATTAATAATATTTCACATATTTTATAGGGCTTTTTTATAATGACTTAATCCAAAAGTATTAAAACGGTGCGCCACTTGGCAGCACAAAAATAACTTCAACTCCCGAAGTCCTTGTCGGTTCACTTCAGGACGACAGGAGCGAGCCCCATAGAATCTCATACAAACTATCGCTCCTTCTCAATCAACCGAATGTTGACGTTTACAACAGGGACTGCAGCCCGCTCCTCTACAGCTTGCTGACAACACGGGCTGGACTTTCCAGCCGAGACTTGAGGGAGAAACGTCTAGTGCAATTCCAGCAAGATAAGGTTGAATGTATCAAATTTAGGAAATGGGCGACAGAAACGACAGAGTCCCCATGATGACAGGCAGGACAAGAAGATCAACCATCGGCCCCACGCCAGCGGGGGGCAATTCGAAACAAGCCAATGGCAGCAAGCAGAGCAGCGCAGGGGAAAAAATGCCAAGCCATCCGAGCCACAGCAACGGGAAGGTGAAGAAGGAAAAACAGGTGCACGAGCCGGTCAGGACACCACAGGAGAGGAGCAAAATCTGCGAAAGACTCAGGTAAAGCATGACACAGAGCATAACCCACGGTAAAGCATAACACACGGCTTTTTGAGCTCACAGACACGTCTTCAATCCCTGATGTCTTCAGTTCTAGCTGCCTATCACTGGTCTTTTGTTATGTTGTTATTTATGTTATGTATTGAAGGCCTTTGGTATTAACTATAGGTTCCTCATAATATGAGGCCAAAGACTAATCAGCCAGGTTCACTTACGCCATGTATGTTCTCTTTGCTTAGCTACGTGTTTGAGAGAAATCTAGGCCACATGTCTATAGGCTACATTTGCAGATCATCTAGCTATTCTGCAGTGAATTTAAATGTGCTACACCAGTGAGCTATGGCTGTACACCATTCAGTGATCCTCAATCTTGGTCCTGGCTGTATGACGCACAACAAAGTGTGTTGATTCAACTAATCATCAACTCCTTATTACTGGCTCCCCAGCTGCCATGTCCTCCAGGAGTCCCTGCTCAGCTCAGCCAGTGGATACAGTAACTATAGAGGCATCCTCAACTGGTGTGTGGTCATGCTGGTAAGTGCTAGCCTACCTTCTGTACATAGGAAATTGCACATTTAAATTGTCATCCACTTCTATGATTAAGGAAATATGGACATGTACACACCATATAAATATAATTATGAATCATTCTATTTCAACGGTACACACTCAAAAAAAGTATCACAATTAAAAAATATTTTTTTTTTCTTTTCGGGGGGGTTCTGATGTGATTTAATAAGGAGCATGCTGCACTTGATGCACCTTTTTTCTTCCAATTATTGATAAGCATGCGCCTATTAAGAAACTGACTGCTAGAACTGTTAAGGCCCTGTAGATTGATGAGGAATTGAAAAGCTGTATGGTTGGGTGGGACGATGCAAAAGGAGTTCACAGCTGATTGGCAAACTTACTGTAAATTGAGAAATTGTGACTAAACTGAACAAAAATAAGAAATTGTCTTGTGAAACCAAAATAATTGACAAAGTATGATGGGGGGGGGGAAAGTGTTGGAATACTTGAAATTAAATGATGGGCAAAAAGACACATTCAACTCCATCTTTCATTGAATCAGATGGCTTATTCATAACAAAACCTTCTAGTGTTGCCAATTACTTTCTTTGGCAAACTAGGCATAAAATGCCAACAACATATTCATGTAAAAAATACCTAATAATGAAAGAAAAGCATTATAATTTTGAATTTTATAAAGTTAGTGGAAAAGTTGTTCATCAATAATGAGAAACCACTTGGTATAAACAACTTAGATGAAAAGCTACTGAGAATAGTAGCAAAATAATATATTGCCTCTCATATATAATTTTTTATTTTATTTATTATTAACAATGTCCTCAGACCTGGAGGGAAGCCAAAGTCATTCCACTACCCAAGAATGGTAAAGTCCACTTTACTGGCTCTAACAGCTGACCAATCAGCTTACAGCAAACTTCTGGGAAAAATTGTTTTTCACCAGATGCAATGCTATTTCTCTGTAAACAAATTAAAAACAGACTTTCAGCCTGCTTATAGAGAAGGGCACTCAACATGTACTGCGCTGACAAAAATGACTGATGATTGGTTGAAATAATTTGATGATAAGAAGATTGTGGAAGCTGTACTGTTAGATTTCATTATAGCCTTTGATATAATTGACCACAACTTGTTTAAAAAAATAAAATAAAAAACTTGTTATGGCTTTTCAACCTCAGCTCTGAATCCACGATATGGCAATATTTCTAATAGAACACAGGGTTTTCTTTAAAACATGTAAATGTGTGGTGTACCGCAGGGCAGCTCTCTTGGCCCTCTACTCTTTTTTTCTATATTTATTAATGACCTGCAACTGGCATTAAGCAAAGCCAGTGTGTCTACTAGGGTTTCCGTTAGCAGGTAATAGCTGGCTTTTGTCCATTTTTAAAAAAATTATTTATTTAAGAAAAGCTGATAAATAAAATTGCCACCGGCCAGTTGTCCGGGAGAAGAAAAAATCCCATTGCTTTTTAACCTTTTCATTGATGGAAATGCATTTGACTGATCATGCTTATCGGTCTGTAGGTTAATTTACATAATTTAGTGGAATTAAATTGGCATGTGTGTACAGTACATTTGTTATGTATATTATTTATCACGTGTACAGATACAGAACCTTTGAGTGGAAAAACTGTCAGATAGCACAAGAGCTGCTGCTGCTGCAGCATCTTGTGGTGCTTTCAAGACAACTGGGAACTCTGAAAAATACGAGGTTAAATCATGAAGTCAGTGATCTTCTGGTTGGAAAGTCGGGGCCCTAGAAAGAGGCCAGAGTTCCTGAGTTGGAATTGCGAGTTGGATGACCGTTAAAAATGTGTTTACCGCCAGTCGGAGCTCGTGTTCTTTCCCCGCAGTAGTTTGGAACGTACTGAAGTCAGAGAGTTCCCAGTTGTTTTGAACGTGGCAACAGAAGGCAGGCAGGCTTCATCAGCGTATCACACCACTTTGCAATTAGCTGGAGGCAGTATGTGTTTTGAAAATATATGTAATTGTTTGAAACCTGAATGTTTTAATACATATGATGAGGCATGTCATACCTTGCTTCAAAATAGCCTAATAGATCTCCCCTCTTTCTAAATTTCTAAACAATATTTTCAACTCTGACACATAAAACTGCTCACATGTTCAGTGCCCTTTTGAAAAGAGTGTTTTCCTGCTAATTGCATTATGGAACTAACATTCACATGTATCCTCCTGCTTTGTGTACATTGCTGCACTTATAATGTGAAGAAATAATAGTTTATCAACATTATAAAGTTAAACGTTCTGATCTGTTACATCAGACTCATTGCTTTTTAACGTTTTTTTTAATGTAGCCTAGGACTACTAGTTGTATGAACTTGGGATCTATAGTCCCACAACTGTCCCAGAGTGTTTGGAACAGGCTATTTCTTCCTCCACAAGCTGACCAATAGAATAGGTAGCCTAAACTTTTCTATTATAGTAGATTTACATAGGCTAGTGATTTTACTGTTCGTTACTCAGCTTGTTGGCTGAGGAAAAGTAAATGTGGACAGTTATTCTAACATTGCATCCTTGACTTGCATGTTCTGTTAATATGAATTACCATATTCTAAATGTGATTTCTGTCATTCTGAGCACCGTGGGTGGATGTCCTAATCAGGTTACGCACCCAATGCATATGGGTCTGGTAAACTAAAAAGTTGCCGGTCAAATGTCCGGCGCCACATTTTCCGTAACGGAAACCCTGGTGTCTACGTATGCTTATGATTCAACCCTATACGTGTCAGCAACCACTGCAGCCCTAAACAAAGAGTTGCAGTCAGTTTTAGAATGGGTGGCCAGTAATAAACTTGTCCTGAACATCTTTAAAACTAAGCATTGCATATGGTACAAATCATTCCCTAAGTTCTAGACCTCAGCTGAATCTGGTAATGAATGGTGTGGCAGTTGTACAAATTGACGAGACTAAATTACTTGGTGTTAACTTGGATTGTAAACTGTCATGGTCAAAACCTATTGATTCAATGGTTGTAAAGATGGGGAGGGATCTGTCTGTGATAAAGAGATGCACTTCGATCCTCTTCACTGTAATTGGAGGGATAATACCAATACTATGCATGCCAGACTTTCCTGGCTAAAAGTAGAGGAGAGACTGACTGCATCACTTATTTTTATAAGCAACATTAATGTATTAAATTCAAAATTGTTTACATAGTCAACTTACATACAGCGCTGACACACACAAGCGGTCTTTTCACAGTTCCCAAATCCAGGACCAAAAAATCCAGGACAAATTCAAGAAAACGTGCAGTATTATATAGAGCCATGATTGCATGGAACTCACTTCCAGCTCAGATTTCGCAGATGATCAGCAAACCTGGTTTAAAATGGATAACAACAACACCTCACAGCACAACACCTCTCACCTATTTGACATAGATCTTTTTTGTGTATGTACTGATATGTAGACTGTGTGGGATTGTTTTTAAATGTATGGGGTTCTGTCCTTGACTTGCTTGTGTCTATTAATGTTCATTATTATGACATGTTCTGTGTGGACCTCAGGAAGAGTGGCGCCTGCTTTCCCAACAGCCAATGGGAACCAAATAAACTACCAAATCTAGGCCTGGGATTGTGCCCCTGTTTTGCCACTGAAATCGTCTAGACCTATTTAAGCTTAAACCGCTTTCACAGAATAATCACCTGATCTAAAAGGTGTTTTGAAGACAGACATTCAGAAGTAGGCCACTGCTACATTTTCATAAAGCAGGCTGTGCAGAAGCCTCTGGTTGCTCTGTGAACCACCATCACTCCGTTAGTCTGGTCTTTGATCTATTTCAGCTGGAAGCCAGTTGCTGTAGGAGAGGTGCCCTGAGGTTAGAGCCACAGAGATAATACAGTGATGCTGCTGGCAACTGAGCAGCTATATTGGAGCTATTAAAATCAATCTGCATGGACCCATATTGTCTTTTTTAGACTCTGGAACTCAGACTGGAATTATTTGAGTACTGTGTTGAATACTCTTCTGTCAATCAGGGTATTCATTGGCTCTGTGCAGACTCAACTCTGAAGAGCTTTGAGGATGGATGGTTGATTATCTGTCTCTCAGTAGGCCTACATTTCCTCTTTCCTGCCAATAGCTGCAGTTGTTTTGATACCTAGCTGAGATAAGCAGACGATCTCAGCTTCTCTTGTGCTGTTGTCTACACAGTGAGAATCATGCATACAGTAGCTAACCGTTGTAGCTCAATGGTGTGGTAATGTCTTTTCAGTGCTGTCTCTCAATAGCAATGGTAAACATTATTTTATCCACGCTACGTCTGTGCACGGCAAACATAAAATGATGATCAGTTTGATAAGAGAATAAGGAACTCGTCCCTTGCCACCTCATATTTTATTATGAGAGAGAAGTGTTATATGAGCTATGAAGAGACTTCGGACGAGAGCCGATGCTTCTTGGCCATGTGTTATACAGCTTGCCTCGTTCAACTCTCACCCACTCACTTACTTCTAGATCACTTTCTTGTCCTTATATCAACTAACTAAAACTTTACATTGTAGCAGTAACAGAAAAGACAGTCAACACCCCTCTCTTAACACTGGCAGAGACTCTGTGGTGGGTATTTAACACTAACACGTTGAGAGGAGCCTGACAGGAGTTCTTACTCTAATCTCTCTACAATGTGTCACTTCACATATTTTGACTCCTTGTACTACTCCACCTGCTTCATGTAGCCTACTGGCGGACATAGGTCAAACAACACAGCCAAGCAAGTTTTCTGACAGGTCCATTAGACAAACCAGAGGTCCATTTTAGTTAGGTTTAATGCGGTCTCTGATGTTTTTGATCAGTCAAGTTTGCACTGTTTAGATAAGCACGGTGCAACCTATTTACACAGTGCAAACACGGTCTGCCTGGTATGCTATGCTGCTGGCATTGTTACAGTAATGGAGTGGGCAATGGGCATTAGCTGTCAGTTGACTTTGCTGGGGAGGCCAGAGCACTCGACTCCCTTCAAGCGTTTGATTTGTCAGATGATGTGTTACAGTTAATTCTGTCCCCAAGGGGAAGGTCAAGTGAGGACACAGTCTGAGGTGAGCATTTATTTCTTCCTTTTGAGGATAACCATTTTCCTGTTCTCCTTCAAAAGTGTGACTGGAAGTTCAAGGGTATTTTATCGTTTTTCCGGCAGAACATCGAATTTCTAACTTGCACGGACAGAGGGGAGGATTTCTTAAATGATAATTACTGAAATGAATACGGACAGAATCCCATGTCTTCTAGCTAAAAATAAACACCCATTTTATTTCTGTTTGAAGAGAGACCGCTGGAAAAGCTTCCCGTCGTCTTCAAAGCATCTGAGCGAGAAGTCTAATTTCCAAAGCCGGTATTAATCTGTCTTTGAAACATGATCGCTATGCCATTCCCAAGAAATCATCCCTATATTCTTTGTACCCGGTAATGAATAATTATGAAATTCAAGTGGAAAATTGCTGGCAAGAGGGGATATGTGTGCTAGAAAACAGATCTAACAGCGAGGAATGTCCATAGAAATATAATTAATTTGAATGTGTTTCTATGGGCATGACGTCCACGGTCCTTTTTGCAACAATCCTTTACAGATGGCTTACCACATCGTCATACGTCAGATTCCGCCTGACAAGCGTTGTGTAGTAGTGATGCCATCTGACGTAAGAAAATGGGCTCATCAAGGATATTATTCTGTCACAATAAAGCCCAGTTAGTTAGAAAGGGCTTGTTCCTCTGCATGTGCTGCTTAATGTAGGCCTAACCAGGTTTCTCTTTCTATTAAAGGGCTCCTGGCCTAGCCTCCATCTATCCACTGTATGTAGGCTGTGTCAATAAACCATCAATATTGCAGTTTCCATATTTAACAGGTCATGTACACTATATATACAAAAATATGTGGACACCTCTTCAAATTTGTGGATTTGGCTATTTCAGCCACACCCACTGCTGACGGATGTATAAAAACTAAATTGAGCACACAGCTATGCAATCTCCGTAGATAAACATTGGCAGGAGATTGACCTTACTGAAGTGCTCTAACTTTCAATGTGGCACCATCATAGGATGCCACCTTTCCAACAAGTCAGTTCATCACATTTCTGTCCTGTTAAAGCTGCCCTGGTCAATTTGGAAGTGCTGTTATTGTGAAGTGGAAACGTCTAGGAGCAACAACGGCTCAGCCGCGAAGTGGTAGGCCACACAAGCGCACGGAACGGGACCGCAGAGTGCTGAAGTGTGTAGCGCGTAAAAGTTGTCTGTCCTCGGTTGCAACACTCACTACCGAGTTCCAACCTGCATCTGGAAGCAACATCAGCACAAGAACTGTTCGTCGGGAGCTTCATGAAATGGGTTTCCATGGGGGAGCAGCCACACACAAGCCTAAGATCAGCATGCGCAAGCGTTGGCTGGAGTGGTGTAAGGCTCACCACCATTGGACATTGGCGCAGTGGAAACGCGTTCTCTGAAGTGATGAATCACGCTTCACCATCTGGCAATCCGATGGACGAATCTGTGTTTGTCGGATGCCAGGAGAACACTACCTGCCCCAATGCATATTGCCAACTGTAAAGTTTGGTGGATGAAGAGTGATCTGTGGCTGTTTTTCTTGTTTCGGGCTAGGCCCCAGTGAGGAGAAATCTTAACGCTACAGCATACAATGACACACTCCATGATTCTGTTCTTCTGACTTTGTGGCAACATTTTGGGGAAGAGCCTTTTTTTCTGTTTCAGCATGACAATGCCCCCATGCACAAAGCGAGGTCCATACAGAAATGGTTTGTTGAGATCGGTGTGGAAGAACTTGACCGGTCTGCACAGAGCCCTGATCTCAACCCCATCGGATAACTGTGGGATTAATTGGAACGCTGACTGCGAGCCAGGCCAAATCCATCAGTGCCCGACCTCACTAATGCTCTTGTGGCTGAATGAAAGCAAGTCCCCACAGCAATGTCCCAACATTTTAGTGGAAAGCCTTCCCAGAAGAGTGGAGGCTGTTATAGTAGCAAAGGGGGGACCAACCCATGAGATGTTTGACAAGCAGGTGTCCACATACATTTGGTAGTGTATGTTAGGTTAGGTAGCCAAAGGCTACATGCATAATTGATGCTTAGCTACACTAAATGTATGTGGGCACCTGCTCGTCGAACATCTCATTCCAAAATCATGGGCATTAATATGGAGCATTGCTGCGGGGACTTGCTTCCAGAGTATGTGAGCGGAGTTGAGTGGTCGCAAATCCCGTTCATCGCTCATGGAGCGGTATGCACTCACAGGAAGAAAAAAAACTGCCACTCCAAATTCGCTGCCACTCCACAATTTAACCAACACCCATCTATTTTTGTGGCTACCTGGACCAACCATTTGGTTTTGAAGTATTGAAACCAAACCATATGATTTGAATGGAAAGTATTTGAATAAACAAAGATGAATGTAAGAAGCTCACCATTTTAAATAGGCTACATGTCATATTAAACAGCATAGAAACACTCTAAATAGGTCAGGAGCCAGACAGAGTCTAAGAAGGCTATATTATTTCAAGGCTATAGCCTACAAAGAAACACATTGTGAGTGTGACGCACTAGGATGGTAGGCAGTCAGGGACATTAGGCCCTCAGCATTTAAACAACATTTCTTTGTATTAAATCATTTTATAGCCTTTAAATTCATTTTTGTCTGTAGCTTCAGGCTCATGCGACGGTGCCTGGAGAGCAGGCCAGCAGCAGAGAATATCCTCTCCGTTCTTGCAGAGCCACTGGGGATGCTAAACACCCTTTTGGCCAGGCTGGGCAGAGATTTTATATATATATGAGGTTTTTCTACTCTCTGAACGGGTCTCTTGGGGTCTTTTTTTATTTTCACTGGCCTTTTCGGAACGGGTCTTACTATCCTCGAGTCCATTCGGAACGGGTCTCCTTTAAATATTAATAAGTTATGCATATTGGGTCGGGTGGGAAAGCGATGGGTCCATTTGGGAATGGGTCAAACGTATTAGACCTGTGAAGACCTCGTGTGGGTTGGTCCCCGGGGTTATCTTTTGCCCGAATAGATTGTTGTTATCAGCCTTCATAGAATGAAGATTATTAAGTATGGCTCATATCAACATGGGCCAGTAGACTTTGACCTGTCAAAATCAAGATAGGATTATATCTCTGGTCCAGACTGGTGTGCGTTCCTCTAACTACTAAACTAACACCCTGGAACAGAAATTACTACTGATCAATGTCTTTTCCTTCATACGATTTTTGTTTGTCTGAATTTTGTCAATACAATAGAGAAGTTAGACATGCTCCGGAACTTTGGTGACTACTAAGTATTTGTTTAAACCTCCTGTTTTGGGCTGGATGTGTCAATGTGTAGTTCATACATGCATAATCTATGAGCAGAATTACTGTCTTACCTCAATTAACCATGAAATCCCTAGTAGAATGCAACTGTTTTTCTGGAAGCTGTGCTGCACCATTTTCCCCTACATTTCCCCCCCACGTGGGCCAGCACCCTAGCAATTCGAGTTTAACCAATGAGCTTTAGCCCCACGCCATATGAGTCACAGAGCGAGAGCAATGACGTGGTGCACATATCTGCACATAATGTGATGTAGTATGCCATTTTTAGGGACCACTTTTGGCTCATGAGTGCTACTTTCATAACTACTGGCTAAAAAGTATACAAAAGTACTGGAGAATCGCTTTAATAAGAATGGCATAGCCTAAGCTTACTATCACAGTGTACCTTTTATGTGGACACTCCCATATGATTTCCAATTGATAAAGCACATTAGCGCTGTCTCCAACAACAACAAAAAATATTGGTCGACCAAGAGTCGTCTCTTCTTTCAAACAATCAATTGGTCAAAATGTTTAAACATGTATTTTTCCATATATAGACACATTCTATGTTTGAATAAAATAAACTATATGTAGGCTACTGTGCTTGTCTGATGCTTGAAGCACAGCTTTTTTTATTTTTTTTTAAATAAAATAAATAATAATAATTTTTAAGACAAATTACTAAAGAGGAGCCTAACCAGAAGACCAAATCCTGACCCTCCTCCACCTGCTGCTGGCCTTTTGCAGATTCTACCTTTTTTAAGCTCCTGACGTTGCCGGGTAATATGCTACACCAGCGGTTGGCAACCTTTTTCATTTGGCATGCCAAGTTATCGTACCATTTCTAGTGATCTGTGTGCCAGTTATGATTTTCATTTGCACATTTTACAGACTTTGTTTACTTATTGTTTGAGGCAAAGAAAAAATGACTTTGAGAAGCTCCACGGTGATGGTGAGTTAAGACAATCAGAAATAGTATCAGATCCCCAAATGGACACATTTTATAGGCCTACATTTGCGCACAGGCCAGGTATGTGGCAGGGTCTGCAGACAATCACAGATTACAAAGGGAAAACCAGCCACGTCGCGGACACGTCATGCTCCCAGACAAGCTAAATACGTTCTCCGTGGCCGACATGAGTAAGACATTTAACCGTGTTAACCATCGCAAGGATGTCTGCTCAGACGGCATCCCTAGCCGCGTCCTCAGAGCATGCGCAGACCAGCTGGCTGGAGTGTTTACGGACATATTCAATCTCTCACTTTCCCAGTCTGCTGACCCCACTTGCTTCAAGATGTCCACCATTGTTCCTGTTCCCAAGAAAGCAAAGGTAATTCAACTAAATGACTATCGCACCGTAGCACTCACTTCTGTCATCATGAAGTGCTTTGAGAGGCTAGTTTAGGATCATGTCACCCGAGACCCATTTCAGTTTGCTTACCGCTCCAATATATCCACAGACGGTGTATTCACCATCGCACTGCACTGTCCTATCCCATCTGGACGAGGAATACCTACATCAGAATACTGTTCATTGACTATAGCTCAGCCTTCAACACCATAGTACCCTCCAAGCTCATCAAGCTTGAGGCCCTGGGTCTGAACCCCGCCCCATGCAACTGGGTCCTGGACTTCCTGACGGGCCGCCCCCAGGTGGCGAAGATAGGAAACAACATCTCCACTCCGCTGATCCTCAACACTGGGGCTCCACAAGGGTGCGTTCTGAGCCCTCTCCTGTACTCCCTGTTCACCCAAGACTGCGTGGCCATGCACACCTCCAACTCAATCATCAAGTTTGCAGACGACACAACAGTAGGAGGCCTGATTACCAACAATGAGACAGCCTACAGGGAGGAGGTGTGGTGCCAGGAAAATAACCTCTCCCTCAACGTCAACAAAACGAAGGAGCTGATCGTGGACTTCAGGAAACAGCAGAGGGAGCACGCCCCTATCCACATCGACGGGACCGCAGTGAAGGTGGAAAGTTTCAAGTTCGCCTGCGTACACATCATTGACAATCTGAAATGGTCCACCAACACAGACCGTGTGGTGAAGGAGGCTGAAGAAATTTGGCTTGGCCCCTAAGACCCTCAAACTTTTACAGATGCACAATTGAGAGCATCCTGTCGGGCTGTATCACCGCCTGGTATGGCAACTGCACCGTCTGCATTACTGGAGGCAAACTACCTGCCCTCCAGGACACCTACAGCACCCTATGTCACAGGAAGGCCAAAAAAGATCATCAAGGACAGCAACCACCAGAGCCACGGCCTGTTCACCCCACTATCATCCAGAAGGCGAGGTCAGTACAGGTGCATCAAAGCTGGGACCAAGAGACTGAAAAACAGCTTCTATCTCAAGGCCATCGGACTGTTAAATAGCCATCACTAGGCGGCTTCCACCCGGTTACGTAACCCTGCACCTTAGAGGCTGCTGCCCTATGTACATAGACATGGAATCACTGGTCTTTAATAATGTTTACATACCGCTTTACTCATCTTATATGTATTTAGTCAATGCCACTCCGACATTGCTCGTCCTAATATTTATATATTTCTTAATTTCCTTCTTTTACTTTTAGATTTGTGTATTGTTGTGAATTGTTAGATACTACTGCGCTGTTGGAGCTAGGAACACGAGCATTTCGAATACACCCGCAATAACATCTGCTAAATAAGTGTGTGACCAATAACATGTGATTTGATTTGAGGTAGGCCTAGTCTATACGTAATCAAGTGTGTTTGTCCTTTCTCAAGATTGACAGGAGCGCTCCAAACAAAAGACAATTCATAAATTGACAACTCGCAAATGGAATTTAAGTAAACTTTTTCTCAAGTGTAGCCTAGGTTATGCGTTCTGCAAACATGTCCACTCCTCAATGACAATGGTAAGAGTGTAATAATATATTGAATGCATTCAAATAATTTTCCATAACCAAACAAACATTGTAGATTAGAAATGATGGTAAATATACTACTGGTGTGTCATCCCAGCAGACTGCAATGGATTAGTCCACTTCGACAGGTGCCAAATATATATATTTGCCATTGATCGACAAAAAAAATCTTGGTCTACCAACAGCCTGTTAACTAAACAATCGACCAGTCGACTAAATAGGGTCAGCCCTAAAGCACATTTTACAATTATATTTTAATCATTTAACAAAAACTCTTATCCAGACAGACTTACAGGAACAATTAGGGTTAAGTGCCTTGCTCAAGGGCACATTTTGATTACTGGCCCAACGCTCTTAAGCGCTAGGCTACCTGCCACACACTGATTACAAAATGTCTTCTATTGCAGGTCTTGAGCAATGCACGCCTTTTTCTGGAGAATCTTCTAAAGTAAGTATGTGCAGCTATAGGCACCCCAAATACCTATTAGTCTAGGCCATGTTAAACTTCTATGTCATCATTTGTTGATCACTGAGATCCTAACTGTATCTCCCATCACGACTGCAGATCCGTTCATTTTGACCACAGCTTCTGTAGTAAGCTTCTCATAACGAACTCATTGTGAACAAAAATATCCATCCATGTGATTTATTTTTTTATTTTTTTGTCTCTTTCCCTCCTCTCTCTGATAGATATGGGATATTGGTGGACCCCATCCAAGTTGTTTCACTGTTCTTAAAAGACCCATATAGCTGGCCTGCACCATGCCTTGTCATTGGTATATAGCTTAAATTCGTTTCCTCTTTGGCATGCTAACTGTATTATTGTGGTGGTTGTACATCTTCCAAAATCTATTTATTTGAATATCTCATTGTCTGGCTTTTGTTGCTTAGCAACCTGAGTCTATACCTGTTTAAAATACCATCAAGTGTTTTTCCACCAAGTGTGGGAAAATGTACTCATTTTGGAACAACATTGTAGCAATATTATACGGCTGTCTTTTGTTGAGTACCAGAGTCTGTGTTTTTATTTTTTCTCTCCTGCAGTCTCCAACGTGTTCATAATGGCAGCTTTGTACACGGAGCGGAGGCTATCCGTGGTGAGTGTCGTGCCGTAATGTCTGGGACTAATGTGAACGATGCACTGTGAAATCTTACTAATCTCTCTCTGTTGCTCGTGAACACAAACATTTCAGACCTCTGTTAGCTGGAAATGGAGGGGGGCAGCATTTCAGACCTCTGTTGGCTGGAAATGGAGGGGGGCAGCATTTTCCTCTAATCAAAACCAATGTGGCTCCTCTAGCTAGTTGACAACAAGGGCTGTTCTTTGTGTCTTTGGAAGGTCACTTGTTGTTTTTTTTAGATAAGGATTATATTGTATTTCACCCCCATAATATTTATGAAATAGGTCAGTGAAAGACTGACAGGAAAGGTGGGAGGAGAGGGGAAAGGATGTACTAGAAAGAGTGGGCTGGATTCGAACCCACAGCCTCACTGGTACCCACACTCTTACTGGTACATGTATTCTGGAGGCAGCCGTTTTAGACCACCCCAGTCACACAGAGATCCCAAACATTTTTAATTGTAATCCTGTGCTCAGGCCACTGTCTTAACAATGGTTTTAATTCCTGTTGCTCTGCAGGGCACCATCTCAGAGACCACTGGAACATTCCTTTACTTGGTCAATCTGACTACCCTCCTCTGTTTCCCATCAGCCACTGTGCTCACGCTGACCTCCATGACCCCAGGTGAGATGGCCTGATCGTGATGCTTACACTGCATGGTCATATCCATAGATATAATGTGTCTAGGCTACAGATATTTCTTGATCAAAAAGACTAAAGGCTTTTCTCAGAGCGGATGTATTTAAAAGAGACACACATAGTTTTGTAAAGCTTGATAATATCAATAATTTTTTTCTTGTCCAGCTGGTGGAGTCTTTGCCCTGGGTGTGTACACCATCCTCTTCATGAAGCTGTACTCCTATAAAGACGTTAACATGTGGTGCAGAGAGATTAGACATACCAAAGCCCGCACCCTGACCCGCTCCCATTCATGTGAGTACTAATGACCAGTAGTCCCACTGTCTAATTTTAGTCATTTAGCAGACGCTCTTATCCAGAGCGACTTACAATTAGTGCATTCAGCTTAAGATAGCTTGGTGAGACAACACATCATATCATGTACATTTTCCCTCAACAAAGTATCGATCAGCAAAGTCAGTGTTAGTAGGAAAAGACAAGTGACCTTTTTTGGGGTGGGGTGCGTCGGGGGCACCGTGGGAGTTATTTAAGATACTCTTCAAAGAGATAGGGTTTCGGACATTTTTGGAAGATGGTCAGGGACTCCACCATTGGGGTGCCAGTACAGAGAAGAGCTTTGACTGAGCCAAAAGACCAGAGGTGGCAGAACGGAGTGCTCGGGTTGAGGGTTTAAGCATAGCCTGAAAGTAAGGAGGGGCAGGTCCTCTAGGTGCTCCGTAGGCAAGCACCAGGGTCTTGAAGGTAATGCAATCTTTGACTGGAAGCCAAGGGAGTGTCCGGAGGAGAATGGTGACATGGGGGGGAAAGTAGGAAGGTTGAACACCAGGCAGGCTGTGGCATTCTAGATAAGTTGCAGGGGTTTGATTGCACAAGCGGGGAGCCCAACCACCAGCGAGTTGTAGTAGTCTAGGCGGGAGATGACAAGGGCCTGGATTAGGACCTGCGCCACTTCCTGTGTGAGGAAAGGTTGTACTCTATGGATGTTGTAGAGCATGGACCTGCAGGAGCTAGTCACTGCTTTGATGTTTGCAGAGAAATCACCGGGTGTTGTCCAGGGTCACACCAAGGTTCTTTGCACTCTGGGAGGGGGACGCCGTGGAGTTGTCAACCATGATGGAGAGGTCTTGGAGCGGGCAGGTCTTCCCGGGAGGAAGAGCAGCTCTGTTTTGTTGAGCTTGAAGTGGTGGGCCGACATCCAAGCTGAGATGTCTGCCAGGCACGCAGAGATGTGTTGCCACCTGGGCGTCAGATAGGGGGAAGGAGGAGAGTAGTTAAGTGTCATCCGTATAGCAATGATAGGAGAGACCATGTGAGGATATGACCGAGCCGAGTGACTTGGTGTAAGGAGAACACTTGGGGGACACCAGTAGTGAGAGCACGTGGTGCAGACACAGATCCCCTCCACGCTACTGGTAGAGCGACCTGCCAGGTAGGATGCAATCCAGGAGTGTGCAGAGCATGAGATGCCCAACCCTGAGAGGGTGGAAAGGAGGATCTGATGGTTCAAGGTGTGGAAGGCAGCGGATAGATCTAGGAGGATGAGAACAGAGGAGAGAGAGTCAGCTTTGGCAGAGTGGAGAGGCTCTGTGATACAGAAGAGAACAGTCTCCGTTGAGTGAACCGCCTTGAAGCATGACTGGTTAGGGTCAAGAAGATCACTCTGAGGGAGATAATGAGAGAGTTGGTCAGAGACGCTCATGTGTTTTTGAAAGAAAATAAATTAGGGATACCGCTCTGTAGTTTTTGACGTGAAAGGGGTCAAGTGTTGGTTCCTTGAGAAGGGAAGGGACTCTGGCCATATTGAAGTCAGAGGGGATGCAGCCAGTGGTCAAGGATGACTTGATAAGGGAAGTGCGCAATGGGAGGAGGGGAATGGGGTCAAGTGTGGTAGTTCTGTGTGAGTGGGCTCAGTAGGCTTAGTGAATGAGTAGCGGATTTCGTCCGCGGAGGGAGGTGGAGGATTCAGGAGGATGGAGAAGAGTTTCCCAGGGTTGGAGACAGAATATTTCAATTTAGAATGATAGTGGCTTTAGCAGCGGATACTGAGGAAGAGAAGGTAGAGAGAAGGTGTGTGGTGGAAGGATGATAGGTACTCTGGTAGTTTTCCTTCATTTCCGCTCAGCTGTCCGCAGCCCTGTTCTGTTAGCACGCAGTGAAGGACTCGGCAATGGAGCGGGAAGGTTGAGCCGGCCGGGAGGAAAGGGGACAGTGAGAGTCATAGGATGCGGAAAGGGAGGAGAGTAGGGTGGAAGAGTCAGGAAACAGGAAGGACGAGGATTTAGCAGAAGGGAGAGAGGATAGAAGAGGAGAAAGTAGTGGAAGAGAGAGAGTGAAGATTGCAGCGACACATGACCATCTGGGTAGGGGCTGAGTAGGTAGGGTTGATGGCGAGACATTAAGATGAGTTCAAGCATATTGCCTGCCTTGTGATTGGGGAAAGGGTGAGGTCAAAAGAGGAAAGGAGTGGAAAGGTGTCGGTAGGTTAAAGTTGCCCAGTACGATTAGTGGTGAGCCATCGTTGGGAAATTAGCTGATCAAGGTGTCAATGTCATTGTGGGCACCTGGTGGGCGATAGATGACAATAATGTTAAGCTTGAGAGGAGAAGTGACCGTGACTGCTATTTATTTAAGAGAAATGAATAGCCCTGTGCCACCACTGCGACGACCAGATGCTCTCGGACTATGAGAGAACACATAGTCAGATGACGAGAGAGCAGCTGGAGTAGCAGTGTTCTCTGGGGAAATCCATATCTCCGTCACGGCCAAAACGTGAAGGCAATATAGGCTGAGATGAACTCAGCATACAGGTTTACCTTCATACTACCTACCTTACTTGCTGCGTGTGTGTGTGTGTGTGTCTGTTTGCGTGTGTGCGTAATTAGGGACAAATTCATTTAAGTAAAAGCACAAATAACCAAAGATGTTATAGAGGTGCTTCGAATTCTACGGCTGCCATCTTTCTACAGTACACCCTCCAGAGGATAACACTCTACCTGGTGACATTATTGGTATTTGTGATCTTTACTCCAGTGCTGCTCGTGTAATTATGTCAACTGAATAGCATCGCCAAATTAGAATGTTGACATACTCACTATCACACTCACACACAGCTCTGGGTCTTCTCTCAATTTGCGCCCTCTCGATAACACGGATGCTGGCTGAGATCTGATTGGCTATCCCAGGATAATTACGCTGACCTCTCCAAAATGCGTGTGATGTGAGGAGAAATAGACGGGTATTTAATTAGCTGTATGACTCATTGCTGTATGAGTAACTTCTGTGACCTGTTTCTTTGGCTGGGCTGTTGTTTACTGCGAAAAGCTTTCAACGTTTGTTTAAATATGTATATTTTGCCCCCTGAATAAATACGAACACACACAGATGATTAGATGCACCCTCATGTATGCAGCAATGTCACACTTTCTGAAAAGTTACTGTTCTGCCATCGCCATCTATTGGTTGAATAGAAGTACTGCTGTCAGAAATAATCATTTTTTTTCATCCACACTTTCTATGCCCTCAGGTCCATCTGTGGCCCAGTCAAATGGATCAGCTGTACATGCTCATGTGTCCTACCCTGGGAATCTCACATACAGAGGTTAGAACAGAAAGAGATGCAGAACATAATGACTAGTAGCTGCATGACAATGACAAGTTGCAATGTAAAGTTGAATTTTTTTTAAATCCATAAATCCAAATAAACTATTTTTACGTACAAAATTCTTATTTGAAAAGACAATGTGTAAGATGAATTAATGTATTGTGTGTGTTTCACTGTCCTCCCTCCACAGATATCTGTTACTTTGTGTTTGCCCCAACACTCTGCTATGAGCTGAACTTCCCCCGGTCACCACGGATACGCAAGAGCTTCCTGTTGAGGAGACTCTTTGAGATGGTGAGGTCAAAGATCATATCAGGAAAACAGAGCTGTGCTATTTACATGCACCCTAAATAATACACACTGCGATCATGAAAACATATTTTAAAGGTCCAATTCGCAGTTAAAGCGTTTTTCCCCACAACTGTTTCAGTAAAAAGCTGAGAGATGGGACTGGAGATATGTAATCACTCTCAAATTCATAGATGGAGCTATGGATGCAAGAACGGACCATCCATGTTATTTTTTGACCATGTTTTGAGGCTATGCAGTGTTTGTTTGCATTCACTTTGTTTACAAACATTGGACTAAAACAAACTAATCTCATGAGTCATTTATTAAGTTACATTCGTCAAGAATTAATGGGTACATATCATAAATTCAAAAAATTGATGTAGCAACTGCTGATTGCCCCTTTTAATACATTTTAAAGATGTGGTGTCATCTCAAATCTTTTCCAGCTTTTCTTCATACAGTTACTGATTGGATTGGTACAACAGGTACGTTCATTATGTGTTATCCATACTGACATTACCTTTGTTGCTATTTGGTGTATTTTCACTCATCAAACCAGATTTAAATTATTTTGATTTAAAGGGTCACTTTTATGTTAACCATGCACTAATCTAGATGTTATTTTTTTTCAGTGGATAGTGCCGACGATTCAGAATTCCATGAAACCATTCCAGGTAAATATTAACATCTGTCTGTTGGACTTCTGTCTATTCAACTGCTCCATTCCTTTGTGCTTAGGGGTGACTTAGTTTCATGTACCCTCTATGGCAGGATATGGACTTTTCCAGAATGATGGAGCGCATGTTGAAACTGGCTGTGAGTACAAATACAGACCACATAACCTAAACCCATGTCTCCGTTAGGGCTGTCCCTGCCCCCCCAAAAAATCTGAAATTGACAGAAAGTTGATTTTTTTTTTTTTTTTCATTTTTCTCTCTCCCATAAATAGACTGTGTTTTTAATAAAATCAACTACACTGAACAAAAATATAAACGCAAAATGTAAAGTGTTGGTCCCATGTTTCATGAGCTGAAATTTAAAAAAATCCCAGAAATGTTCTACACGCACCAAAAGCGTATTTCTCTCAAATTTTGTGCACAAATTTGTTAACACCCTTGTTAGTGAGCATTTCTCCTTTGCCAAGATATTCCATCCACCTGACAGGTGTGGCATATCAAGAAGCTGATTAAAC
The DNA here is from genome assembly GCF_016432855.1 of Salvelinus namaycush. Classification (NCBI taxonomy): domain Eukaryota; kingdom Metazoa; phylum Chordata; class Actinopteri; order Salmoniformes; family Salmonidae; genus Salvelinus; species Salvelinus namaycush. The sequence continues at coordinate 7,872,717 of NC_052333.1, read as the reverse complement.
AGCATGATCACAGGTGCACCTTGTGCTGGGAACAATAAAAGGTAACTTTAACATGTGCAGTTTTGTCACACAATGCCACAGATGTCTGAAGTTTTGAGGGAGTGTGCAATTGGCATGCTGACTGGAGGAATGTCCACCAGAGAATTTCTAAGGAGTATTTCTGTCTGTAATAAAGCCCTTTTGTGGGGGAAAACTCATTCTGATTGGCTGGGCCTGGCTGCCAAGTGGGTGGGCCTATGCCCTCCAAGGCCCACTCATGGCTGCACCCCTGCCCAGTCATGTGAAATACATAGATTAGGGCCTAATTCATTTATTTCAATTGATGAATTTCCTAATATAAACTCAGTGAAGTCTTTGAAAATGTTGCATGTTGTTTATATTTTTGTTCAGTATATATGTACTGAGTTTGACTGATGCTTTAAGGACACTATTTGATGAAGTAAGATACACAAATGTGTTATTTCATAGTTTGTGTCTTATTTCATCAAACATAAATATATTTAACACATACATACAGTACCAGTCAAAAGTGTGGACACACCTACTCATTCAAGGGTTTTTATTTTTACTATTTTCTACATAAAAGTGAAGACATCAAAACTATGAAATAACACATATGGAATCATGTAGTAACCAAAAAAGTGTTAAATGCCGAGTGTGCAAAGCTGTCAAAGGAAAAGGGTGGCTACTCTGAAGAATCTCAAATAAAATATTTGGTTACTACATGATTCCATGTGTTATTTCATAGCTTTGATTTCTTCACTATTATTCTACAATATAGTAAAAATAAAGAAAAACCCTTGAATGAGTAGGTGTCCAAACTTTTGACTGGTACTGTATGTACATAATCCTTAATGTCCAGACTGTCTAATGGCACAAGGCTTCCTCTCCTCTCCCCTCTACCCCAACAGGTTCCCAATCATTTAATCTGGCTCATCTTTTTCTATTGGTTTTTCCACTCTTCCATGAACTTCGTAGCTGAGCTGATGCAGTTTGGAGACAGGGAGTTTTACCGGGACTGGTGGTAAGTGGATGTTGATTTCCAGTTAGCCTTGTATTTGTTTTTAGTTTGTGTTATTCGTGCAGTGATACCATGTGAATTGTACCATCTGTTTGGGTTACATGTAGTGATCGATGTCATGCTAAAATAGCTTAGTCAAAACATATTTTTTTTACTTCAAGAGCGAGGCTGCCCTGCACATCCTTTCCCTCCATGTCATATACAGTTGCAACTGTCTCTCTGAGCCAGTCACATGTTGTTTTGTAGGAACTCTGAGACGGTCACTTACTTCTGGTCTAACTGGAACATTCCTGTGCACAAGTGGTGCCTCCGGTGAGTAGGAGTGGAAGAAATAACATTGATTGGAACAATACCACCACCTACAGCACTGACTTTATGGCTGTGTGTGTTCACTAAGTGCCATAACCTTCTGTGACATTATAACGGATGGTTTTAAGATCTACTGTAAAGTACACTCTTGGTTACTGTCTACAGTTCCAAACTAATAAATAATTTATTTTCATCATCCGTTCTCCACAGCCACTTTTACAAGCCCATCATGAGGAGGGGAGCGAATAAGTGGGTCGCCCAGACAGCCGTCTTCCTGGTCTCCGCCTTCTTTCACGAGGTTCGTGTAGGTGGCTGCCATCGAACACTGACTCATGGGTTCACACTTGACTTACCTGATTTTACATGTCAGTGTTAAAGGCTGCACTGTGCAATAATCCTCCTCCCTCTCTTTCAGTACTTGGTGAGCGTTCCTCTGAGAATGTTCAGACTGTGGGCGTTTATGGGCATGATGTCTCAGGTCAGACAACCTTTTCATTATCAAACAATGGATTTGGGTGACATGGTCCTCTGTTAATGGTTACACACAGGTTTTTAAAGTATCTGGCTTTAGAGTTCAGGGTTAAAGGACGGTTTCCCCCTAAAACTGACCTTTTCAGATTCCACTCGCCTGGTTTGTCGGCCGCTTCCTGAGAGGTAACCATGGCAACGCCGCAGTCTGGATCTCGCTCATTATTGGCCAGCCCGTCGCCGTGCTGATGTATGTCCACGACTACTACGTAATACATTACGTGTCACAATCATGAACAGTTGGTCGCAAGCAGAGGAGCAATACATTATACTAAAGGACAAATTGAATGTCAAATGTTTACTTTGAAGGGAAATCTAAATGAATCTTGACTGAATAGTAAGAATGTTACACTAAGTAAATAGTTTGGCCTCCAGAAACCATTTCTCTAATGCACTTATACATCAGAGAGACTTGGATCCCGTCCTATCATTGCTGTGAAACACTGCCCTGACAAAACTAGAGAACATTTGTAAGCCTTTTCTCTGTTTCTTACTTAGTCTACAACTATGATCAATGCAGACATTCCTATAGATAAACCGTACTATCGGTGTGCTGCTTTTTCTCATGCGTTTGACACGTCTTTTTTGCCTTTGATTAAATGAGCCGAGTATTTTTATTTGAAGTTGTGTGAACTCATGTGGCTGCAGTAATAACCAGTCACATGTATTGTGCATAAGTCAAGCCAAATCTGTTATTACACTTGTGAAACTAATGTGTTTGCACTACAATGCATGCTGTTTGCTAATAAATAGACACTTTTTTTATTTTTATGCTATAATCTTTGTAAATTATATAAATGGAACTGGTGGAGTTGCACATGCAGCTAAGAAAAATATGGAAATGTCTGTTCTACTCCATTACAACCAACTAATTGCAGCATTACCACAAATGGAAGAGGCAAGTAGAAGGGGGTGAAAGTAAGGAACTTGTCTGTCGGCGCTGCATTAAAGACAAATTGGTTAAAGAAAATTGTGGTAAATAGAAAGTACTATACCAGTTTCATTTTAAGGACCAAGAAAAATTTACAGCTGTGCCATATATTGCAAAATAGCTAGGAAGAGATTTAATGTACTGATTCCATGGCACATGGTTTATGAACTGATACTCAACTTTGTTTTTCAATTAAAATGATTATACAAAATTCTTGCAACCAATAGAATGTTATATAGGGGATACAACCATCCCAGCTGTGCATATTTTGCTGCGAAGAGACAATCATTTGTTTTGGTACTGTCTATATGTAGCTTGTTTTTGGTCGCAGGTTCAGGAATGGCTGAAATTGCAACATTTACCTGGAGTTAACTCAAATAGCACTGCTGGTTGATTTAAAGTCAGTCAAATTGATCAATAATAACACTTAGCAAAAAATTATTTCATTTACAATCTGTAGAACCTGAATAGAAAGGTTCAGAACTTTGAAACAGCACAGTTAAAATAAACTGGGGGTTGAGTATAGCTGGGAGGCGTTGAGTATAGCTGGGAGGGGTTGAGTATAGCTGGGAGGGGGGGGGGGGGGACTAAACAAACGAGTGTAGAAGCCTAAACATTGTTGTCCATTAGTTTCCTCCAATTAGGGAAGGGGCGGTAGAGTTAGGGGGAAAATATATATTTACCAAACAAATAGATGGGAGATGATGCAGACAATTACAGTGACAGAAGCCACAATCTGCAATAAAGCTTATATACCCCTCCCCCCAAAAAATTGAGTGCTCTTAAGCTCAATGTATTGTAAAATAAGATGTTTTATATGCCAATATTGCAATCCTATTAAAAAGATGCTGGTGATCCAAACAGTAATAACCATATTGATTGTGTTGTACCAAACATACAGTATGCATTTATCCCTTTACTCCATTCCAGACCTTCTGCACTTCAGTGATCCTTTTTGTCACTAGTATACTGGAACTGGTCTAGTTAGCCCTCAACCCTTCATGTTCAGTAGGACAGTCTATACATGCCTTTTTTCTTCAGCAAATTGCCAACTCATTCATGCCCGTGTGCCTGACATCTCTACATGAGCCACATAAACCAAATCCAGCCTGTATTCTCACTTCAGAGAAACTAAAGTGCTTAGTTTCTATTGTCATGTATTGTAGAAAATAAGTATTGGTTGAGTTCGGTTTTAATTCTTTCTTTACACTTTTCATTCAGGAAGTTTGCTCATTCACAATATCAAGATTAGGGTATATGTGATGGGCAGGTAAGAGGTATTTTCAAAATGTGATGTTTGTTTATACTGTAGTAACTCAACTAAAGATCTATTTTAAGCCCCCAATCTAGTGGGTGATATGTTTGTAGAACCTTGAATACCAGTGTGAAGTCAGATAGGATTGCATATGTAGGTGAGAGGGTAGATTGTTTTCTATGAAATAAAATCCTGCCTGTGGAACTGTAACCTGACTACTTGCTTTCTTGTACATAATGTAATAACCATGAGTTTACTATGTCCAGTGCTGTTGTCAATTACATTCATGTGTTGCACAATAATTATGAGGGTTCTACTTGGAATTGCTGATTTTTATGCTAAACAATGTTTATTGTGCAGAGAAACAAGAATTTAGGAAACAATCACATGGTTCCAAAATGAAAAAACATTACAACAAATTCATCAGACAATCTGCAGATAAAATTCACATCTGGTATGGGGGAGGAGAATCGATTCAGCTGCCCTACTGCTATAAAAAAAATACAGAAGATAAACATGTCAATTAGTTACAAGAACTGCAATCCATATTGTACTTTTCTTCAACAGATCATTCTTTGAGATGCATATGGACCCTGGTCAAAAGTAGTGCACTATAAAGGGAATTTGGTGCTATTTGGGGTGCAGACTATGAGCTGTAGTCAATATTGCCTCCCCGCGCAACATACTGAAACAAAATGAACTATGTGCACGACTCAGATTTAGTTTTAGGCGGAGCACATCGGAGGATTCTATTGCATTGACAGGCACGAGCAGTCGCGAATAGATGTGCTTGTTTTGAGATCAAAGCAAGATATTTTTCCCAGTTATAGCTAGTCAGCTATGGGGGAGTGATGGCTTCCAACAAAAGCACAAAATGTGTACAATTCTAACCATCTTTGAAAAGCGAGTCAGGTAAAAGCTTTATGTCTTGAAGGGGCAGTGCTGTATTTTTAGACGGGCATAAATAAGATATGTAGCCAATAAGCATCACACTGCTACTGTAGGCTGTATCATAGAACTATTATTCACTATTTCAATAGTTAGTTCCATGTTAAAATGTATTTTCTCCATTACTTTTGATGTTAGGCCACTCTGGTAGGCCTACATTATGATCAAATAGCCACAGTAGCAAACTAGCTTAAGCAGGCCTCAGTGTTAAACGCACGCCAGAGGTGGCACAGAATTTTCGCTAAAGTTGGTGCTCAGCAGACCTAAAATTAGCTCAGTGCCAGAATTTCTTTTAGGAAACATTGGCTGTAGGCCTACATTATGACAAAATGTAAAAATTTGTCTTGAAATGGACATTATTTGTGCTCACCTTTGCTTTGTTCTGTACGGGTAAATACAGTTTGAACTCTGCAGGGAGCTCATCTTCTGAGTACAGCCGGTCAGAGAAGTACACTCTCCGGATGCGGCAGTTTGCATGGATCTGGAACAAAAAAAAATATATATTTTATTATTTCACCTTTATTTAACCTGTTAGGCTAGTTGAGAACAAGTTCGCATTTACAACTGCGACCTGGCCAAGACAAAGCAAAGCAGTGTGACACAAACAACAACACAGAGTTACACATGGAATAAACAAGCGTACAGTCAATAACAATAGGGGAAAAAATCTATATACAGTGTGTGCAAATGGCGTGAGGAGGTAAGGCAATAAATAGGCCATAGTAGCGAAGTAATTACAGTTTAGCAAATTAACACTGGAGTGATAGATGAGCAGATGATGATGTGCAAGTAGAAATACTGGTGTGCAAAAGAGCAGAAAAGTTAATAAAAATAATATGGGGATGAGGTAGGTAGATTGGATGGGCTATTTACAGATGGGCTATGTACAGCGATCGGTAAACTGATGTTTAAAGATAGTGAGGGAAATATAAGTCTCCAGCTTCAACGATTTTTGCAATTTGTTCCAGTCATTGGCAGCAGAGAACTGGAAGGAAAGGCGGCCAATCGAGGTGTTGGCTTTGGGGACGACCAGTGAGATATACCTGCTGGAGTGCGTGCCTTGGGTGGGTGTTGTTATCGTGACCAGTGAGCTGAGATAAGGCGGAGCTTTACCTAGCATAGACTTATAGATGACCTGGAGCCAGTGGGTCTGGCGACGAATATGTAGCGAGGGCCAGCCGACGAGAGCATACAGGTCGCAGTGGTGGGTGGTATAAGGGGCTTTGGTGAACAAACAGATGGCACTGTGATAGACTGCATCCAATTTGCTGAGTAGAGTATTGGAAGCTATTTTGTAAATGACATCGCCAAAGTCGAGGATCGGTAGGATAGTCAGTTTTACAAGGGTATGTTTGGCGGCGTGAGTGAAGGAGGCTTTGTTGCGAAATAGGAAGCCGATTCTAGATTTAATTTTGGATTGGAGATGTTTAATATGAGTCTGGAAGGAGAGTTTACAGTCTAGCCAGACACCTAGGTATTTGTAGTTGTCCACATATTCTAAGTCAGAACCGTCCAGAGTAGTGATGCTAGTCGGGCGGGCGGGTGCGGGCAGCGAACGGTTGAAAAGCATGCATTTGGTTTTACTAGCATTTAAGAGCAGTTGGAGGCCATGGAAGGAGTGTTGTATGGCATTGAAGCTCGTTTGGAGGTTAGTTAACACAGTGTCCAAAGAAGGGCCAGATGTATATAGAATGGTGTCGTCTGCGTAGAGGTGGATCATGGAATCACTCGCAGCAAGAGCGACATCGTTGATATATACAGAGAAAAGAGTCGGCCCGAAAATTGAACCCTGTGGTACCCCCATAGAGACTGACACACTGAACTCTTTCTGAGAAGTAGTCGGTGAACCAGGCGAAGCAGGCATTTGAGAAACCAAGGCTGTTGAGTCTGCTGATAAAGATACGGTGATTGACAGAGTCGAAAGCCTTGGCCAGGTCGATGAAGACAGCTGCACAGTGCTGTCTTTTATCGATGGCGGTTATGATATCGTTTAGTACCTTGAGCATGGCTGAGGTGCACCCGTGACCAGCTCGGAAACCGGATTGCACAGCGGAGAAGGTACGGTGGGATTCGAAATGGTCAGTGATCTGTTTATTAACTTGGCTTTCGAAGACTTTAGAAAGGCAGGGCAGGATGGATATAGGTCTTTTACAGTTTGGGTCTAGAGTGTCACCCCCTTTAAAGAGGGGGATGACCGCGGCAGCTTTCCAATCTTTAGGGATCTCGGACGATACGAAAGAGAGGTTGAACAGACTGGTAATAGGGGTTGCAACAATGGCGGCGGATAATTTTAGAAAGAGGGTCCAGATTGTCTAGCCCAGCTGATTTGTACAGGTCCAGGCTATGCAGCTCTTCCAGAACACCTGCTATCTGGATTTGGGTGATAGAGAAGCTGGGGAGGCTTGGGCAAGTAGCTGCAGGGTGTGCGGAGCTGTTGGCAGGGGTTGGGGTAGCCAGGAGGAAAGCATGGCCAGCCATAGAGGAATGCTTATTGAAATTCTCGATTATCGTGGATTTATCGGTGGTGACAGTGTTACCTAGCCTCAGTGCAGTGGGCAGCTGGGAGGAGGTGCTCTTATTCTCCATGGACTTTACAGTGTCCCAAAACTTTTTGGAGTTAGAGCTACAGAATGCAAATTTCTGTTTGAAAAAGCTAGCCTTTGCTTAGCTGACTGACCGCGTGTATATACTGCGTGTAAAATACAGGCAAGGTAATGCAATGTGCCATTTAACCTTATTCCAAACATAGCCTAACTGATCATTCAAAGTTTGACATAAGAGATATCCTGGTCCCAGGTCTGCCTGTACTATCTTGCCAACCCCTATGGTCACCAAACTTGGCATGCCAATGACCACAGGAGTTGGCAAGGCAGCACAAACAGACCTGGGACCAGGCTAGGTAAGAGATCTGTATAGTGTATCTTGGACCATGACTCTGGTCCATGAGCCTTTCTGACTGACCTGCACACGGAGTGTCTCGGTGTAGTTGGTGCCGTAGGCCCGCCGTGTGAAGTCGGACAGGTTGAACTGGATCTGGTTCCAGCCGTCGTCCAGCCTCATGGGCATTGTACAGATGAAGGGTTTTACCCGCGTGGTGCTCTGGTAGTTACTGGCTCGGAACCGCCTCCTCACATTCTTGTCATCCAACACCTGCGATTGGAAAGGGAGAGCTAAGCTCAGTCAAACTGATCACTTGTACCCTTTTCACACCACTGAGCCAAACCGAAGCGAGCTGTACTGGACTGGCCTGGTTACGCATCCACCATAGTAGCTGGAACCGCACTGTAAAGAAGAATATGAATAGAATAGCCTTTAAACGAGCCAGTGCAGTACGGGTCAGCCCTAGTGTCAATCAGGCAATGTTGTAGAAGGAATTGCTTTACATGTTTTACAATAGCGTACAGCTTTCTTTGTATACATATGCAATGGATCTGATTGTTGACTTGGATGATAACCTACCTGGACTTCAAAGGTGAAATACTTCTTCAAGTTCTTGATGATCATAACCAAGAAAGGTAGTTTGATGCCAAGTGTCTTCTTTGGGTCTGCCGGACATGTGATGTAGGTTGTGCTGTTGAATTTGAGGACAAATGGTTAGATGTGGTTGCCTGAGTAAGAGAAAACAGGCTAGTGAACATGGAACAAGCTTACCTGACATTTGTTCCCTCCACTTCAAGCACCAGCGACTGGATGTCATTGTCTGTAATCCGTTTTATGTGGCCGTTCCTGACCTATAGCACAAGCAACATTTTAAAATGGGTAAGCTAGCGTGTACTATTACTTTTAAGAAATGTGTTTTATTGAATGTGAACTCAGGAAGATTAGGCAAACTCTGATTAACTAATGGGTATCTAACCTAGCTAATAAATTGACGTTAGCTAGCTAACTAAAGGCCTGATTATGACAGTGGCATGAGGAGTACAATGACAACACAGTAGCCTTCAAATCTGAGTTAAAACCAAGCTTACAGCATGATATGCACTAATGCTAGCTAAACACTGGACAGTTTATGAGGACCACAAATCAGCTAGCTACTAACTTTAGTAACGTTAGTTAACTTCTAGATTTATACTGCATTGTCATGCGCAAACTGGTTATCTAGCTAGTTATATGGCTAAAGTTAGCTACTTGCTCTCTGGAGCTCACCACCATACCAATCCCTGCAATAAAGCTTTAACTAACGTTACCTACTGTGGCTAGCCAATGTTAACTAGCCATGTCAAATTAGCAAGCAAATTCATGCGTACGCTTGTGTAAATCGTTGCTTACCTTTTTATCCCATATCTGAAGAGGTTTGCTCCCAATGCTATACAATATAGATAGGAATCCACTTTGAAATGTGTTTTTAAACATTTTCTGTGCGTTTATAACGCCGTCTCATGTGCATGTGTTGTTACTTGTTGCTAACGTTACTTTAGTTTAGCTAATTGATTTAGCTTACGCTTCAACTCCAAGTTCCGTGTGTTCAACTCCAAGTTCCGTGTGGCACAAAATAATGGCGATTCCTTCTGCCTTGCAAAACGCCCAAAAAGATACGCGTCTTCTATGAAAAGTACCTTAAGAAAACCCTAAATGTTACTAAATTATTGCCGTCCGGCACTACTATCTGTACCAGCAATATAAACCATGCACTTGCTCGCTTTTTCCCCTTTTGTATTGTTGAGTTGCTATAAAATGTAAGGCGGCCCACTTATCACAGCGGACTTCATTGTTGACTCATATCAGCTACCATGGTAACACAAAGCTTGAGCGGGGCCAGAGACACGTTTGAGGAGATGGGAAACTCCATAGAGCAAGCACGTAGTTAGGTGGGGCCTTATATACCCCTTTCTGTGTTTGCAAAGATTGCCGCATGAGGGCGATCCTCACAAAGCCTCTATTTACATGTTGTTTATGAGTGCATTTCACACTACTTTTGGATTATACTTGTATTTTCAGGCTTGTATGAATGTCCTGCTTAATATAATGTTTGTGTCATGGCAAATCAACTGCATTATACTTCAAAAACCTTTCAACCAGTACAATAGTTCTTTGGCTAGCTTTTGCTACAGCCTATGTCAATGAGCTTTAGCATTCTATGACAACAATTCCTGCATCCAAAATAGTTATTTTACAAAGATAACAACTAAATATAATCTTAGTGGCTGTTCAAACAATAATCAAAACATCATTGTAAAGCGTATGAGAACCCCAAAAAATATATTTAGTTTAGAATTCATAAAAACGTAAATCTAGGCTATGTAGAATGGGCGCAGATGGCGATGGCTTTATCTCTGCAGCCAAGAGTCGCGCGCATCTGTACCTTAAGTCTTTGCGCGTGGCTGTAAACTCTGTCCTCGTGGCAGGTGTAATTCCGAAAGTAGCATAATGATTGTATAATTTGTGCTTCAAGTTTACCAGTCTTTGTAGAAGGTAGAATAAGATGCATATCCACCGCCACTATCCGCACCACTAGGTTAACTTTTCTAACCCTGCCCGTGTGCTCTTGTTACCTTGAAATCTGTCGGTTAGCCAAAAATACCACTTTTCCCGCCAAATCACGAGCTCTGTTGGCTAAACATGATGATTATGGAGCTCTGATAGGGCTCTATCTCCTCATCTTGTTTTGTGTTATTAGAACAATTTTAACCTTTATCTGGGATTGGAATAAATAATTAGTTTTATTTTATGGCTAATCAAAAACACAACAAACTCTTTGTATGGAGGAACCTAATGGTGTGCAATCGCTCCTCTCCACGCATAAAATCCCCCAGGAGTTTGGATTTAAGCCTGTAGCTATTTATTTGTTTTCAGTGTATCCACATAAATTATTTATCTTTGGTAGATGTATTCTGCTATTGGAATGCAATAAATACTATCATTCTCATTTTTCATGTAGGCCTAGTGCTCAGCCAGCAGCGCTGGGCCAAAACAAATATCATATTTCCTTTTAGGACTGCAGGATGGCTTTTATGCAACTTACTTTCGTTCATTTTCCCTTTTAGAAATACGTATCTTGGTATAATATCTTTGGCAATGTGGCCCCAGAAAGTTGATTGTCCAATATTTGGAAATTTGACATAATTTATTTACCCATCTAGACATTTTGGTTACGTACAAAATGGCACCCTATTCCCTATATAGTGCACTACTTAGGAAATAAGTAGTAGCAGTGCAGTATATAGGGAATAAGTAGTAGTAATAGTGCAGTATATAGGGAATAAGTAGTAGTAGTAGTGCAGTATATATGGAATAAGTAGTAGTAGTGCAGTATATAGGGAATAAGTAGTAGTAGTAGTGCAGTATATAGGGAATAAGTAGTAGTAGTAGTGTAGTATATATGGAATAAGTAGTAGTAGTGCAGTATATAGGGAATGTGTAGTAGTAGTGCAGTATATAGGGAATAAGTAGTAGTAGTAGTGCAGTATATAGGGAATAAGTAGTAATAGCAGTGCAGTATATAGGGAATAAGCAGTGGTAGTAGTGCAGTATATAGGGAATAAGTAGTAGTAGTAGTGCAGTATATATGGAATAAGTAGTAGTAGTGCAGTATATAGGGAATAAGTAGTAATAGCAGTGCAGTATATAGGGAATAAGTAGTAGTAGTAGTGCAGTATATAGGGAATAAGTAGTAGTAGTAGTGTAGTATATATGGAATAAGTAGTAGTAGTGCAGTATATAGGGAATGTGTAGTAGTAGTGCAGTATATAGGGAATAAGTAGTAATAGCAGTGCAGTATATAGGGAATAAGCAGTGGTAGTAGTGCAGTATATAGGGAATAAGTAGTAGTAGTAGTGCAGTATACAGGGAATAAGTAGCTCGCCTACTAATCTCACTGCAACCCCCCTCCAGGTCTCTGACTATACGTTATTGAGAAAAAAATGTAGTTTCTATGCCTGTGATATGTGGTTGTCCCACCTTGCTATCTTAAGATGAATGCACTAACTAAGTCGCTCTGGATAAGAGCATCTGCTAAATGACTAAAATGTAAACGTCAAGATGTTGAGTTTTAGATAAATAAATAACGAATCAAGCGGATAAATATTATAGTCAGACGTATCTCGGACATGGACTTTATTGGCTACATCACAAAACCCATTCCTGACCTAACCGTATCCCCCGTCCGGCCCTTTTCTTTTCGGTATACCAGCCCAAGTACCAGATGAATCTCCACATTGCTGCCTCCCGAGCCACCGCATCTCTCAGTACCATCCACACACTGCTTAAATTCTCCAGCAAAGAGGCCCGGCTCATACCAAACAAGGTAGGATATCTGCCACATGATACCGCAGCAGGACGCACTCTTCTTCTCCCTCTCATCCATCACTTCTCACTTCATCTCATCTGTCAATCAAATGTATTGCTGTGTGGTCTCGAATGACTGGAATAACCGACTGTGCTGTATATGCAATGCACAGGCTATGTAACCATCAATCAATCAATCAAATGTATTTAGTTTGGTGGAGGAGGAATAATGGTCTGGGGCTGTTTTTCATGGTCGGGCTAGGGCCCTTAGGTCTAGTGAAGGGAAATCTTAACACTACAGCATACAATGGCATTCTAGACGATTCTGTGCTTCCAACATTGTGGCAACAGTTTGGGGAAGGCCCTTTCCTGTTTCAGCATGACATTGCCCCTGTGCACAAAGCGAGGTCCATACAGAAATGGCTTGTCGAGATCAGTATGGAAGAACTTCACTGGCCTGCAGAGCCCTGACCTCAACCCCATCCCCGCAGCAATGTTCCAACATCTAGTGGAAAGCCTTCCCAGAAGAGTGGAGGCTGTTATAGCAGCAAAAGGAGGGTCTAACTCCATATTAATGCCCATGATTTTGGAATTAGATGTTCGACAAGCAGGTGTCCACATACTTTTTTGGTCATGTAGTGTGGTCATGTAGTGTAGTTAAAGGTAGAGGAAAGATGGAGGAGAGAGTGTGCTGAAATAGCAGTGGGCCGGATTCCAACCCATGCTGAAGTGATATTTTCCGGAGACAGCGGCTTCGAACGCCAGACCAGCCTAGGCCATGTGAACAAGTCAAGTGAATTCAAAGTACATGGTCACAGAGTCTCAATACACTTTACAAGAGGGAATAAAGAGCAACATCGCTCAACCTCTCATTATGAAAAGCAACAGCAACATCAACAGCTAATTTGTACACTGGCTAATTAAAAAACACCAGTTGAAGTCTCACTAGCTGATGTAACAGGAGGTTGGGGATGATGGGTTTGTGGTAATGGCTGGAGCGGAATTACTGGAATGGTATCGAATACTTTCCATGTGTTTGATGCGATTCCATATGTTCTGTTCCAGCCATTATTATGAGTTGTCCTTCCCTCAGCAGCCTCCACTGGTTGATGCACAGAAAAATCCAATCTCCTCCTCCTGCTGGGGGGGGGGGGGGGGGGGGTATTTAATGTATTTATAAAACCGTTTTTACATCGGCTGATGTCACAAAGTGCTGTACAGAAACCCAGCCTAAAACCCCAAACAGCAAGCAATGCAGGTGTAGAAGCACGGTGGCTAGGAAAAACTCCCTAGAAAGGCCAGAACCTAGGAAGAAACCTAGAGAGAAACCAGGCTATGGGGGGTGGCCAGTCCTATTCTGGCTGTGCTGGGTGGAGATTATAAAAGAACTTGGCCAAGATGTTCAAATGTTCATAGATGACCAGCAATAACAAATGGCACCCTATTCCCTATAGAGTGCACTACTTTTGACCAGAGTCCTATGGTGCCATTTGGGACAGACACACTGACTTTCACAGTATATTATCTTTACCCTGAAGAGATTCTCTGGCTCTTGGCTGCGCTAGGTTGCAGCTCACAGTCATTGTTTCCATCTCTTTGTGTCTGTGTCCAGGATGGTTGCATTCCACTGCTCCTAGCTGTCGAAGCCGGGCATGTTGGAATCGTTAAGGAGCTCCTTAGAACTCTAGCCGAGCCTCAGCTTAGGGCTCAGAAAACAGGAAGAGCCAACAAAGATGTCTGGGGTTGCATGGGCCCAGCAAAGTGTTTGATTTATGAATAACAGCTATACTGTAGCTTTATTAATAATACTACCCTATGTTATTGATACATAATAAAGTATGAGTTAGGGTTTTAAAATAACTTAGTAGCTCTGGATAGGAAATCCGTGTAGTTACTAGTCAATTAATGGACAGTTAAGTAAATCACAAATGGTTGACAATTAATTTGATATTAAAGATGCACTCCAGGAACTTAAGCACAACATTAGTAACATACAGTATGAATTGGATTCATAACATATCATACAAATTGCACAATTTTTTTTATAAAAACATAGGACGTAACATATCATACGAAATGGATAATGTAGTAAACAATTTCATCACATACTACACAAAAAAACAGAGACCACTTATGGCTCTTGAGCTCCACTTTCAAAACTACTGACTGAAATTATACAGTCAACAAATAGGTGTACGGTGGGTACACCCAATCAACTATAGTACTATGTCACATAACACCAGTCTAGTATGTACTGTATAACATTATGTCACATAACACCAGTCTAGAATGTATAACATTATATCACATAACACCAGTCTAGAATGTATAACATTATGTCACAAAACACCAGTCTAGTACCTATAACATGTCACATAACACCAGTCTAGTATCTATAACATGTCACATAACACCAGTCTAATATATATAACATGTCACATAACACCAGTCTAGACTCTATAACATTATGTCACATAAGACCAGTCTAGTATGTAATGTATAACATTATGTCACATAACACCAGTCTACTGTAGTATCTATATCATTATGTCACATAAGACGAGTCTAGTATGTACTGTATAACATTATGTCACATAACACCAGTCTAGTATGTATTGTGTAACATTATGTCACATAACACCAGTCTACTGTAGTATCTATATCATTATGTCACATAAAACCAATCTAGTATGTACTGTGTGTAACGGCTTTCGTTGGTGGAAGGAGAGGAGGACCAAAATGCAGCGTGGTACGTATCCATAATATCATTTAATCGAGAATGAATAAAAAATACAAAAGAACAAGAGAATAAATGAAAACCGAAACAGTCCCGTATGGTGCAAACACTAACACAGGAAACAATCACCCACAAAACACAATAGAAAACAGGCTACCTAAATATGGCTCCCAATCAGAGACAACGACTGACACCTGCCTCTGATTGAGAACCATACTAGGCAAAACACATAGAAATATAAATACAGAACAAAACATAGAAAAACAACATAGAATGCCCACCCCAACTCACGCCCTGACCAAACTAAAATAAAGACATAAAAAAGGAACTAAGGTCAGAACGTGACAGTGTGTAACATTATGTCACATCACACCAGTCTAGTACGTACTGTAAAACATTATGTCACATAACATCAGTCGAGTATGTACTGTTTAACATTATGTCACATCACACCAGTCTAGTACGTACTGTAAAACATTATGTCACATAACATCAGTCGAGTATGTACTGTTTAACATTATGTCACATACCACCAGTCTAGTACGTACTGTAAAACATTATGTCACATAACATCAGTCGAGTATGTACTGTGTAACATTATGTCACATACCACCAGTCTAGTACGTACTGTTTAACATTATGTCACATAAAACCAGTCTACTATGTACTGTGTAACATTATGTCACATAACACCAGTCTAGTATGTACTGTGTAACATTATGTCACATACCACAAGTCTAGTATGTACTGTAAAACATTATGTCACATAACACCAGTCTAGCATGTACTGTTTAACATTATGTCACATAACACCAGTCTAGTATATACTGTATAACATGTCACATAACACCAGTCTAGTATGTACTGTGTAACATTATGTCACATACCACCAGTCTAGTACGTACTGTACAACATTATGTCACATAACACCAGTCTAGTATGTACTGTATAGCATTCCGTCAGTTAACACCAGTCTCGTATGTACTGTGTAACATTATGTCACATAACACCAATCTAGTATGTATAACATTATGTCACATAACACCAGTCTAGTATGTGTAACATTATGTCACATAACACCAATCTAGTATGTATAACATTATGTCACATAACACCAGTCTTGTATGTATAACAGTATGTCACATAACACCAGTCTAGTATGTATAACATTATGTCACATAAGACCAGTCTAGTATCTATAACATTATATCACATAAGACCAGTCTAGTATGTGTAACATTGTCACATAACACCAGTCTAGTATGTACTGTGTAACATTATGTCACGTAACACCAGTCTAGTATGTATAACATTATGTCACCTAACACCAGTCTAGTATGTATAACATTTTGTCACTTAACACCATTCTATTATGTACTGTATAACATTATGTCACATAACACCAGTCTAGAATGTATAACATTATATCACATAACACCAGTCTAGAATGTATAACATTATGTCACAAAACACCAGTCTAGTACCTATAACATGTCACATAACACCAGTCTAGTATCTATAACATGTCACATAACACCAGTCTAATATATATAACATGTCACATAACACCAGTCTAGACTCTATAACATTATGTCACATAAGACCAGTCTAGTATGTAATGTATAACATTATGTCACATAACACCAGTCTACTGTAGTATCTATATCATTATGTCACATAAGACGAGTCTAGTATGTACTGTATAACATTATGTCACATAACACCAGTCTAGTATGTATTGTGTAACATTATGTCACATACCACCAGTCTACTGTAGTATCTATATCATTATGTCACATAAAACCAATCTAGTATGTACTGTGTGTAACGGCTTTCGTTGGTGGAAGGAGAGGAGGACCAAAATGCAGCGTGGTACGTATCCATAATATCATTTAATCGAGAATGAATAAAAAATACAAAAGAACAAGAGAATAAATGAAAACCGAAACAGTCCCGTATGGTGCAAACACTAACACAGGAAACAATCACCCACAAAACACAATAGAAAACAGGCTACCTAAATATGGCTCCCAATCAGAGACAACGACTGACACCTGCCTCTGATTGAGAACCATACTAGGCAAAACACATAGAAATATAAATACAGAACAAAACATAGAAAAACAACATAGAATGCCCACCCCAACTCACGCCCTGACCAAACTAAAATAAAGACATAAAAAAGGAACTAAGGTCAGAACGTGACAGTGTGTAACATTATGTCACATCACACCAGTCTAGTACGTACTGTAAAACATTATGTCACATAACATCAGTCGAGTATGTACTGTTTAACATTATGTCACATCACACCAGTCTAGTACGTACTGTAAAACATTATGTCACATAACATCAGTCGAGTATGTACTGTTTAACATTATGTCACATACCACCAGTCTAGTACGTACTGTAAAACATTATGTCACATAACATCAGTCGAGTATGTACTGTGTAACATTATGTCACATACCACCAGTCTAGTACGTACTGTTTAACATTATGTCACATAAAACCAGTCTACTATGTACTGTGTAACATTATGTCACATAACACCAGTCTAGTATGTACTGTGTAACATTATGTCACATACCACAAGTCTAGTATGTACTGTAAAACATTATGTCACATAACACCAGTCTAGCATGTACTGTTTAACATTATGTCACATAACACCAGTCTAGTATGTACTGTAAAACATTATGTCACATAACACCAGTCTAGTATGTACTGTAAAACATTATGTCACATAACACCAGTCTAGTATGTACTGTAAAACATTATGTCACATAACACCAGTCTAGTATGTACTGTAAAACATTATGTCACATAACACCAGTCTAGTATGTACTGTAAAACATTATGTCACATAACACCAGTCTAGTATGTACTGTAAAACATTATGTCACATAACACCAGTCTAGTATGTACTGTAAAACATTATGTCACATAACACCAGTCTAGTATATACTGTATAACATGTCACATAACACCAGTCTAGTATGTACTGTGTAACATTATGTCACATACCACCAGTCTAGTACGTACTGTACAACATTATGTCACATAACACCAGTCTAGTATGTACTGTATAGCATTCCGTCAGTTAACACCAGTCTCGTATGTACTGTGTAACATTATGTCACATAACACCAATCTAGTATGTATAACATTATGTCACATAACACCAGTCTAGTATGTGTAACATTATGTCACATAACACCAATCTAGTATGTATAACATTATGTCACATAACACCAGTCTTGTATGTATAACAGTATGTCACATAACACCAATCTAGTATGTATAACAGTATGTCACATAACACCAATCTAGTATGTATAACATTATGTCACATAACACCAGTCTAGTATGTGTAACATTATGTCACATAACACCAATCTAGTATGTATAACATTGTGTCACATAACACCAGTCTAGTATGTGTAACATTATGTCACATAACACCAATCTAGTATGTATAACATTGTGTCACATAACACCAGTCTAGTATGTGTAACATTATGTCACATAACACCAATCTAGTATGTATAACATTATGTCACATAAGACCAGTCTAGTATCTATAACATTATATCACATAAGACCAGTCTAGTATGTGTAACATTGTCACATAACACCAGTCTAGTATGTACTGTGTAACATTATGTCACGTAACACCAGTCTAGTATGTATAACATTATGTCACCTAACACCAGTCTAGTATGTATAACATTTTGTCACTTAACACCATTCTATTATGTACTGTGTAACATTATGTCACATAACACCAGTCTAATATGTTCTGTATAACATGATCTTATGTCACATACACCAGTCTAGTATTTACTGTTTAACATTATGTCACATAACACCAGTCTAGTATGTACTGTATAACATGTCGCATAACACCAGTCTAGTGTCTATAACATGTCAAATAACACCAGTCTAGTATGTATAAGATGTCACATAACACCAGTCTAGTTTGTACTGTATAACATGTCACATAGCACCAGTCTAGTGTGTATAACATGTCACATAACACCAGTCTAGTATGTACTGTATAAAATTGTCACATAACACCAGTCTAGTATGTATAACATTATGTCACATAACACCAGTCTAGTATGTACTGTATAACATGTCGCATAACACCAGTCTAGTATGTATAACATGTCACATAACACCAGTCTAGTATGTACTGTATAACATGTCGCATAACACCAGTCTGGTATGTATAACATGTCACATAACATGTTATTCCTTCCCTCCCTTCATGCTGTAGTGGCACTATAAAACTACTCTCTGTGACAGATTGAACCATGACTCAGTAATAAAACCCGAAGTGCCAACACATTTCCAATTGTGGCTAGCCACATAATAAGTCATGTTGAGAATTGGATAATAGGTTATTTGATCCCTTACAGAAAAATAGCCCAATTTAAAGGAACATCTGTCTATCTCCCCAAACCATTTGTATTTTTAAGGTTTTTAATATCTTTTTAGTGTTTTTCAGTTTTTTTATCAATTCTCGGTGGGGTGATTTACTGGGCCATATGTCTAAGGGTTGTGTTGTGGGCTCCACCTCCAGGGGTTTACAGGCCTTTCTATCAACGTGGTTATGACACGACGCACAATGATTGTAATATAATTATGTTCACTATTCAAATGTCTTTTTTTTACGCATTACATATGGCAGCAACATGCTGGCCTAGAAGGGAGGGAACATTTTGAAAGAGTAGATCTGGCTGTCCATTTCTCTTTGATTTGGAGGATTATATATTGTTGTGGTGTCCACACTGCAAAATCTGATCTAAAAATACTGTATAAATAGCCTGGTCCAACATGTCTTTGTGCTTTATTGCCAACTCATATATTCTTTGGCATGACAATGACCATAGAAGTTGGCAATACAGCACAACGAAATCTGGGACCAGGCTTCTAAATAGACACTATACAACAAAGTGGGGCTGTGCTCCTGGGAGGGGAGATGTCGCTCTCCATGTCTGCTGTCGAAGGAAGGACCCGGAGATGGCCAAAGGCCTTATTGAGAACAGGGCCAACACCAAACATCCAGAATGTGAGTAGGCAGAGTATTATTTTCCCCTTGCAAACAGGAAGACAAGACTATCGCAGGCATGAGTAATCAAACTTGATCTGATTCTGCCTTGACCATAACATTCTGTTCTGCAGTTCATTCTGTTCTCGTAAAACTGTCAAAACACGACACCAGTATAGACTACAAAAACATCGAGCATGATGTAATCTATTGGTTGTAATTGGTTATTGTAGAGTTGTTTATCTGTTGGTTTGTGTCTGACACGAGGAAGGGCAGACTCCTCTCCACATACAGTAGCTGCCTTGGAGGGAGATGTGCTGCTGCTGAAATGGTTCTACCAGAGCAAGGCCAACCCTAATGTCACTGACAAGTTCAGTGTCACGCCCTGACCGTAGAGAACCTTTTATGTCTCTATTTTAGTTTGGTCAGGGTGTGATTTGGGTGGGCATTCTATGTTTTTTTTTTTCTATGTTTTTGTATTTCTTTGTTTTGGCCGGGTATGGTTCTCAATCAGGTACAGCTGTCTATCGTTGTCTCTGATTGGGAACCCTACTTAGGTAGCTTTTTCCCACAGGGTTTTTGTGGGTAGTTAATTTCTGTTTAGTGTTTTCACCTTACAGGACTGTTTCGGTTATTCTCTTGTTTATTTTTGTTATAGTGTTCAGTTTTAATAAAACAAGCATGAACACTTACCACGCTGCGCTTTGGTCTGATGATTCCTCTTCTTCAGACGACGAATACCGTTACAGTCGGAGAGGAAGTAAGGAAGCCCATAGTAAAACAAAGTACAACTGTAGCTTTATTATACAAAACCTATTCTGAATCCCTGTTTCAGCCATGTTTTAAGGCAGGGGTTCTTGGACGCTGAGTAAGCCTAGTCCTAAATACATGCTCAATGGAGATTCTTCATTGAAAGGGGTTCATAGTCCAAGATCAGGCTTAATACATTTTGTCTGGGAAACCGGTCCAATGTATTGTATTTCACCGGTGAGTTTTAATTGTTTGTGCCAGCGGGCACCTTCCCATTATCTGACCTCTAAGTCCCCTCTGCACATGCTGCAGAGCGAGGGCACACCAACGTGGTGGAGGTCCTCACAGAGAAGTTCAAGTCCAATGTGCTGGCCAGAAGTAAGGTAGGCTACCACCACCACTGCACCTAGCCAGAACTAAGGTAGGCTACCACCACTTCACCTAGCCAGAACTAAGGTAGGCTACCACCACCACTGCACCTAGCCAGAACTAAGGTAGGCTACCACCACTACTACTACACCTAGCCAGAACTAAGGTAGGCTACCACCACCACTACACCAAGCTAGAACTAAGGTAGGCTACCACCACCACTACACCAAGCCAGAACTAAGGTAGGCTACCACCACCACTGCACCTAGCCAGAACTAAGGTAGGCTACCACCACCACTGCACCTAGCCAGAACTAAGGTAGGCTACCACCACCACTGCACCTAGCCAGAACTAAGGTAGGCTACCACCACCACTGCACCTAGCCAGAACTAAGGTAGGCTACCACCACCACTACTACTACACCTAGCCAGAACTTAGGCTAGCACCACCACTACTACCACACCTAGCCAGAACTAAGGTAGGGTACCACCAACACTACTACACACCAAGCCATAACTAAGGTAGGCTACCTCCACCACTACACCAAGCCAGAACTAAGGTAGGCTACCACCACCACTACTACACTCTTAGAAAAAAAGGGTTCCAAAATGGTTGTTCAGTTGTTCCAGTTTTGGTTCCAGATAGAACCCTTTTAGGTTCCAGGTAGAGCCCTCTGGGGAAAAGGTTCTACATGGAATATAATAGGGTTCTACCTGAAAGCGAAAAGTATTCTTCAACTTCAAAGGGTTCTCCTATGGGGACAGACGAAGAACCCTTTTAGGTTCTAGATAGCACCTTTTTTTCTAAGAGTGTACATCTACCCAGAACTAAGGTAGGCCAGCTAGCTAACGTTATCCATCCTAGCCAGAACACATCATACGTTTTGAAAATTGAGTGATCGACATCCACAAATGAATACATCCCATACATAACATATCATACCAAAAGTAGTTTCTTGGTTTTACGTCGTGAATAATACGAAATGCCCTGAGACCAGGTTGAGCCAGAATTAAGGTAGGCTACCACCACTACTCCTTTTCAAGCCATATGTGCATTTATAGGACAATAATCTCACAAGGAGTCATGATTAGGATAATACAGAGTCCCACGGTGGTTGTTATACTGTACCTTAAATCTGTGGCTGGTTGGTATGGTACAGCATAACATAGTTATTGTGATGGTGTCTGGCTACAGAAGCTGTAGGAGTCATTAGCAGTGGTGGAAAAAATACTCAATTGTCATACTTGAGTAAAAGTAAAGATACCTTAATAGAAAATGACTCAAGTAAAAGTCATCCAGTGAAATATTGCTTGAGTAAAAGTCTAAAAGTATTTGGTTTTAAATATACTTAAGTATCAAATGTAAATGGAATTGCTAAAATATACTTAAGTATCAAAAGTAAATGTAAAAGTATAAATAATTAAAAAGTCCTTATATTATGCATATATTATATTAGATTTTTTATTGACGGATAGTTAGGGGCACACTCCAACATAATTTACAAACAAAGCATGTGTGTTTAATGAGTCTGTCAGATCAGAGGCAGTAGGGATGACCAGGGATGTTCTCTTGATAAGTGTGTGAATTGGACCATTTTCCTGTCAAAATGTAACGAGTACTTTTGGGTGTCAGGGAAAATGTGTGGAGTAAAAAGTACAATATTTTCTTTCGGAATGTAGTGAAGTAAATTTTGCCAAAAATATAAATAGTTAAGTACAGATACCCCCAAAAAGGCAGCAGCTACTCTTCCTGGGGTCCAGCAACATTAAGGCAGTTATATACAATTACAAATATTACATTTCATAGCACTTTTCACAACACATTAAGTGTGTGCCCACAGGCCACTACTCTACTATCACATATCTACAATACAAAATCCATGTGTACATGTGTGTAGCGTGCATGTGTCATCATGTGTATGCATGTGTCCCCGCTGTTCCATAAGGTGTATTGTTATCAGTTTTTTAAATATGATTCTACTGCTTGCAACAGTTACTTGATGTGGAATAGAGTTCCATGTAGCCATGGCTTTATGTAGTACTGTGCGCCTCCCATAGTCTGTTCTGGACTTAGGAATTGTGAAGAGACCTGTGTAACATAGACTCAGGGAGTCAGGAAACAAGTGCAGTGTGAGTTTAATGATAATGAACATGGAACGAATACAAAACAAGAGACGCGTCTAACAAGAAAACATAAACAATACTACCTGATGACTGACAGAACAGAGTGCTAGATAAATGGTAAGTAATCAAGGTAGTAATGAAGTCCAGGTGTAACTGAAGATGGGGCACAGGTGTGCGTAATGATGGTTGCCAGGACCGGTGGTTAGTAAACCGGCGAGGTCTAGCGGGAGAGCGGGACTAGACATGACCTGTGGCATGTCTTGTGGGGTATGCATGGGTGGCCGAGCTGTGTGCTAGTAGTTTAAACAGACAGCATGTCAATACTTCTTACAAAAACAAGTAGTGATGAAGTCAATCTCTCCTCACTTTGAGCAATGAGCGATCGACATGCATATGTTAGCTCTCCTTGTACATTTAAGGTCTCAGATATGCTGCCCTGTTCTGAGCCAATTGTAATTTTCCTAAGTCCCTCTTGGTGGCACCTGACCACACTACTGAACAGCAGTCCAGGTAGGACAAAACTAGGGCCTGTAGGACCTGCCTTGTTGATAGTGTTATTAAGAAGGCAGAGTTCTGCTTTATTATGGACAGACCTCCCCATTTTAGGTACTGTTGCGTCAACGTGTTTTTACCATGACAGTTTTATAGCTTCTTTAATCAGACAACAGTTTTCAGCTGTGCTAACATAATTGCAAAAGGGTTTTTTAATGATCAATTAGCCTTTTAAAATGATACATTTTGATTAGCTAACACAAAGTGCCATTGGAACACAGGAGTGATGGTTGCTGATAACGGGCCTCTGTACGCCTATGTTGTCACAGTTGCGTGTATAAGTGGCAGGGAAGTCAGGCGCAGGAGAGTCAAATAGTGTAGAATGGAGTTTTTTAATTATAGTCCCAGTAATCTGCTCCATAACACTCATAGGAAAAACATAAAACAAATATGGGTACGATGACCCGTCGCACACCTATGCACAATAAACACAACACTTGACAAATAACAATCTCTGACAAAGACATGAGGGGAAACAGAGGGTTAAATACACAATAGGTAATGGATGGGATTGAAAACAGGTGTGTGGGAAGACAAGACAAAACCAATGGAAAATGAAAAATGGATCGATGATGGCTAGAAGACCGGTGACGTCGACCGCCGAACACCGCCCGAACAAGGAGAGGCAACGACTTCGGCAGAAGTCGTGACATATGTAGATATTCCATAAAATATTGGCAGTTTCCAGCTACAATAGTCATTTACAATATTAACCATGTCTACACTGTATTTCTGATCAGTTTGATGTTATTTTAATGGACAAAACAAATGTGCTTTTCTTTCAAAAGCAAGGGCATTTCTAAGTGACCTCAAACTTTTGAACGGTAGTGTATGTTATTGGGTTGTCCAGGTACATGTATGTTATTGGGTTGTCCAGGTACATGTATGTTATTGGGTTGTCCAGGTACATGTATGTTATTAGTTTGTCCAGGTACATGTATGTTATTAGTTTGTCCAGGTACATGTATGTTATTAGTTTGTCCAGGTACATGTATGTTATTGGGTTGTCCAGGTACATGTATGTTATTGGCTTGTCCAGGTACATGTATGTTATTGGTTTGTCCAGGTACATGTATGTTATTAGTTTGTCCAGGTACATGTATGTTATTGGCTTGTCCAGGTACATGTATGTTATTAGTTTGTCCAGGTACATGTATGTTATTGGCTTGTCCAGGTACATGTTATTGGCTTGTCCAGGTACATGTATGTAATTTGTTTGTCCATGTACATGTATGTTATTGGGTTGTCCAGGTACATGTATGTTATTGGGTTGTCCAGGTACATGTATGTTATTAGTTTGTCCAGGTACATGTATGTTATTAGTTTGTCCAGGTACATGTATGTTATTGGGTTGTCCAGGTACATGTATGTTATTGGGTTGTCCAGGTACATGTATGTTATTGGGTTGTCCAGGTACATGTATGTTATTGGGTTGTCCAGGTACATGTATGTTATTGGGTTGTCCAGGTACATGTATGTTATTAGTTTGTCCAGGTACATGTATGTTATTAGTTTGTCCAGGTACATGTATGTTATTGGGTTGTCCAGGTACATGTATGTTATTGGGTTGTCCAGGTACATGTATGTTATTGGGTTGTCCAGGCACATGTATGTTATTGGGTTGTCCAGGCACATGTATGTTATTAGTTTGTCCAGGTACATGTATGTTATTGGGTTGTCCAGGTACATGTATGTTATTGGGTTGTCCAGGTACATGTATGTTATTGGCTTGTCCAGGTACATGTATGTTATTAGTTTGTCCAGGTACATGTATGTTATTAGTTTGTCCAGGTACATGTATGTTATTGGGTTGTCCAGGTACATGTATGTTATTGGGTTGTCCAGGTACATGTATGTTATTGGGTTGTCCAGGTACATGTATGTTATTGGGTTGTCCAGGTACATGTATGTTATTGGGTTGTCCAGGTACATGTATGTTATTGGGTTGTCCAGGTACATGTATGTTATTGGGTTGTCCAGGTACATGTATGTTATTAGTTTGTCCAGGTACATGTATGTTATTAGTTTGTCCAGGTACATGTATGTTATTAGTTTGTCCAGGTACATGTATGTTATTGGGTTGTCCAGGTACATGTATGTTATTGGCTTGTCCAGGTACATGTATGTTATTGGCTTGTCCAGGTACATGTATGTTATTGGTTTGTCCAGGTACATGTATGTTATTAGTTTGTCCAGGTACATGTATGTTATTGGCTTGTCCAGGTACATGTATGTTATTAGTTTGTCCAGGTACATGTATGTTATTGGGTTGTCCAGGTACATGTTATTGGCTTGTCCAGGTACATGTATGTAATTTGTTTGTCCATGTACATGTATGTTATTGGGTTGTCCAGGTACATGTATGTTATTGGGTTGTCCAGGTACATGTATGTTATTAGTTTGTCCAGGTACATGTATGTTATTAGTTTGTCCAGGTACATGTATGTTATTGGGTTGTCCAGGTACATGTATGTTATTGGGTTGTCCAGGTACATGTATGTTATTGGGTTGTCCAGGTACATGTATGTTATTGGGTTGTCCAGGTACATGTATGTTATTGGGTTGTCCAGGTACATGTATGTTATTGGGTTGTCCAGGTACATGTATGTTATTAGTTTGTCCAGGTACATGTATGTTATTAGTTTGTCCAGGTACATGTATGTTATTGGGTTGTCCAGGTACATGTATGTTATTGGGTTGTCCAGGTACATGTATGTTATTGGGTTGTCCAGGCACATGTATGTTATTGGGTTGTCCAGGCACATGTATGTTATTAGTTTGTCCAGGTACATGTATGTTATTGGCTTGTCCAGGTACATGTATGTTATTGGCTTGTCCAGGTACATGTATGTTATTGGCTTGTCCAGGTACATGTATGTTATTAGTTTGTCCAGGTACATGTATGTTATTAGTTTGTCCAGGTACATGTATGTTATTAGTTTGTCCAGGTACATGTATGTTATTGGGTTGTCCAGGTACATGTATGTTATTGGGTTGTCCAGGTACATGTATGTTATTGGGTTGTCCAGGTACATGTATGTTATTGGGTTGTCCAGGTACATGTATGTTATTGGGTTGTCCAGGTACATGTATGTTATTGGGTTGTCCAGGTACATGTATGTTATTGGGTTGTCCAGGTACATGTATGTTATTAGTTTGTCCAGGTACATGTATGTTATTGGGTTGTCCAGGTACATGTATGTTATTGGGTTGTCCAGGTACATGTATGTTATTGGGTTGTCCAGGTACATGTATGTTATTGGGTTGTCCAGGTACATGTATGTTATTGGGTTGTCCAGGCACATGTATGTTATTGGGTTGTCCAGGCACATGTATGTTATTGGGTTGTCCAGGCACATGTATGTTATTGGGTTGTCCAGGCACATGTATGTTATTAGTTTGTCCAGGTACATGTATGTTATTAGTTTGTCCAGGTACATGTATGTTATTGGCTTGTCCAGGTACATGTATGTTATTGGCTTGTCCAGGTACATGTATGTTATTGGCTTGTCCAGGTACATGTATGTTATTGGCTTGTCCAGGTACATGTATGTTATTGGCTTGTCCAGGTACATGTATGTTATTGGCTTGTCCAGGTACATGTATGTTATTGGCTTGTCCAGGTACATGTATGTTATTGGCTTGTCCAGGTACATGTATGTTATTGGCTTGTCCAGGTACATGTATGTTATTGGATTGTACATGCATGTTTCACTCTGTTTCTCCCTGTAGAGACTCTGTGCCAGAGTGGGCAACACTGAAGTCCTAAAGGAGATGCTCAACAGTGTTCCCTCCAGTCACCTGCAGATGGCAGTCAACAAGCACTCCAAGGTACTGATAGAATTACATTACTTGGAAATACATTACTTGGGTTAGTGTAGGGTTTTCTTATGGTAATTAAATACTGGTATACTGCTATGAAATAACTGGTACTGCCACTAAATGGGTGTATTGCAGGTGAGTG
The DNA here is from genome assembly GCF_016432855.1 of Salvelinus namaycush. Classification (NCBI taxonomy): domain Eukaryota; kingdom Metazoa; phylum Chordata; class Actinopteri; order Salmoniformes; family Salmonidae; genus Salvelinus; species Salvelinus namaycush. The sequence continues at coordinate 7,844,950 of NC_052333.1, read as the reverse complement.
TAATTCTGAAGTATGAGGATGACATGAACTCCCTGCTGCATTTATGTTATGTTGTGTTATTGTTTTACTGAGAGGGCACTCTGTCTGTGGGTCCATACAGAACGGCTGGTCACCGTTGTTATTGGCTGCTGAAAGAGGTCACATAGTGGTGGTTAGAATCCTGCTGCAGAACCATGCCAGGGTGGATGTCTCTGGGGTGAAATCTCCACTTACAAAACAAAAACTAGTTTCACATAGTCCATCCCTGTTCCAGTTTCTTCCGTTTGGTGCGTAATGAACACGACACCTATAGGACGGCAAGGCAACTCTCCACTTGGAGAGTGGGGCGGAGTGGGGCCACGAGAACATCGCTGACATTCTGCTGTCCCATAAGGCCTTTGTGAACGTTAAGACCAAGCTGAGCCTCACTCCTCTACACCTGGGGTCCCAGAACGGCTCAGCCAGCCTGGTCAGACTACTGGTGGAAACACACCTGGCCAGCATCGACGCTCTCTCCCTGGTCAGTGAGCTGAGCAATGACCCCCTCAATTATGGAGGTCTTGTGAACATATCCATGTTCATAGGAAATGTTCCAGCAGAATATGTTGTTGCTAATAGGACAATATGTAGCATCGCCCAGGTTGCAAACATGTGTAAGTTAAAATCAAAGACGTGGCAAATTCTCTTCCCATACCTTCATCTTTTCTAAAGGTCATTATTATTTGCACCAAATAACCCATTGGTTTATATCTGTGACCACTCCTGTTCTGTCCTGTGTTCTGAACCTTAATGTGTTTGGCCCTCAGACTAAGCAGACCCCTCTCTACCTCGCTGAAATCAGTGGACAGCTGGACGTGTGCAGCAGCCTGCTCCACCTCAGAACATACATCATAGTGAGGCTGTTTCTCTGGCTGTTTCTCTGGCTGTTTCTCTGGCTGTTTCTCTGGCTGTTTCTCTGGCTGACTCTCTGGCTGACTCTCTGGCTGACTCTCTGGCTGACTCTCTGGCTGACTCTCTGGCTGACTCTCTGGCTGTGCCTATTTCAACTGTGTATGTGCTAAATGATGTGATGGAGAACTCCGGATCTTTCTTCTATAGTTGTAACTTCAACAATCTAATTTGCATACCAAGTCCTCTGTAAGCTCTTTGTTGTTTTACCTGTGCCTTTCCTATCAGCATGGCCAGATGGCCCTCCACCTGATTGCATCAAACGATCATTCATTTATTAATGTATTCATCCATCCATTCATTGATTCATTGCCATCCATCAATTCATCCATCCATCCATCCTTCCGTTCATCCATCCTGTCATTCATCTAACCATCCATTCACAAAGAGAAGGTGAGACTAGCCTGGAGATGGGAACGTTATGAGAAGAGGGGATGTTAATGAGGCGGCAGGTAGCCTGGCGGGTAGGAGCGTTGGGTCAGTAACCGAAAGGTTGCTGGATCGAATCCCCAAGCTGACCATGTAAAAATCTGTCTTTCTGCCCCTGATCAAGGCAGTTAACCCACTGTTCCCCGGGCGCCAAAGACGTGGATGTCGATTAAGGCAGCTCTCCGCACCTCTCTGATTCAGAGGGGTTGGGTTAAATACGGAAGACACATTTCAGTTGAATGCTTTCAGTTGTACAACTGACTAGGAATCCCCCTTTCCCTTATGGGGACATGCAGTAAAGGGACTAGCCTGGGGACATAATGGGGAGAGTTTGGTGATGTCATGGGGAGAGTTTGGTGATGTCATGGGGATGTCATGGGGAGAGTATGGGAACGTTATGGTGACAATACAGAGAATACAGTATTCGGCACTGGTCAAAAAGTGATTGATGAGGTATTTTATGGATCACGTGGTTATGCCCATATATGTACATCCGTCCGGAAGTTCTCACGCTATCGAGTGAGTGTTTATGTAACCTGCTAGTGCATCTGTTTATGTTAAAGCCTGTGTTTACATTAAAGCTGTCATGATGATTGATGTGTAGTGACATCGTTGAACTGTGGAATGGGTTTGAACATTTGAAAGAGTATGGCCGCTGTTGTAGTGAACTTATGGCCTGGCTGTTGTATATGAAACAGTCATTTCCGGGGGGGTAGGGTATTGGTCAGTATAAGTAAAGAGGTGTTAACGCTACGAGCGACAAGAAACCTTGAGAGATAAACCCCAGAACACTAAAGAAGAAAGAAATAAAACATGGCTCCTAGACCAATTGTGGGTGTATTGTGTCCTTTCTGTCAAGAACACAATGACAAAACCATCGAAGCCATTCTTTGTGATGCCCCTGATTGTTTTAATGGTGTGCTGGATATGAGTGACGGACACGAGTTACATTTTCCAACCGGAAGATTCAACTGTGAAGATTTTCACAAACAGCTGCCTCAGCACCCTTTTTCAACCAAAAACATGAAGTTTTTCTCCTGCGTTGCAGAAGAGAGAATGGCTTAAGATACGCCTTGCTCTAACAGGCCCTGAGTGGGACAACCCTCCCGGGGTACGCATTGGAAGAGGAAGTCTGCGGGCGAGATGATTTGAAAGCCAAGAATCTCTTCAGTGGCATATAGTCCAGACTCGTCACAATTTTAGGTTGTGCCGAATTCAATAGTTCAAATGCAACCAAATCAGTTAGTTCGTATGTATTTTCAAAAGCCTGCACGGAGGTCAACTATTTTGTGGCTGTCTTTAGCTTTCAGGTGGGGAGATGATCATAAAGTCCTTGGCATGATGAAACAGGTGGAAAATCTTTTCCAACATGGTGAACATTTACGCCGATGGGCGCTTCTATCCTTATGACAGAACCTGGGCCTCAAGGCAAGATGGTTGATCTATCCAGGAAAAGAAAACATACGGAACCTGGATGGAGCGGGATATCGTGCGGGAAAGAGACAATGTCTGAACCGGTCACATCTTGAAGATGGTGATTTAGAGAGCGATGGAATTGTTGGTTGACCATAGATCCCCCCCCCCCCCCCCCCCCCTGGCCTTTTTCTGTAAGAAAGGAATAGTTCAATAAAATAGTTCAATCAAATAGTTCAATCAAATAGTTCAATAAAAACGTGCATTTCGGTACTAAAGATTTTAAAAATGTAATTTTCATTGAAAGAAATATCCTGTCTATGTAACTGAAAAGGTTGGTTGTGTGTGTGTGTGTGTGTGTGTGTGTGTGTCTGTTTTTTTCTAATCAATTCAGCAGTAGGGGGGCATATGTACATAAGGAAACCCAAACAACAGTAGTTTTTTCCCCCAAGCATCTCATTTACCTTCAAGGGGCTGAAATATCAGACTCTCTATGGCTCTGGGTGTCCCGGTGTCAGGTTAGAAGCTGGGTTTACACACACAGAGAGAATCTTGAAAATAATCAAAATGCCTTATTTTATATGAACACAATCTTTCCTACAACAGACAATTATAAATCTAAACATTTAATGGGTATTAAAGTGTAGCACTGTGTGGTTATAATATATATACAGTATGTTGTATAACATTTTTCTTTTTTGTGTATACAAACATTCTGGTATGGTTAAATATTGCATAGAAAATGTGTTTAAATAATTATAACACGTTTAAAAGGTATGTACTAAAGATTTATCAATAAAGGGTTTTAAAATTGCATCTTACCTTGAATGGAATCTCTCTCACTCTCTCTCTCTATGTATCTGTCTGTCTCAGTGTCTCAACACAGATAAAGGATTCTGGGAAAGATGGGCGTGTGTGTGTGTGTGTGTGTGTGTGTGTGTGTCTCTGCATGTGTGTTTGAACCAATGTTTTTTTTCTAACCAATAAAGCAGTAGGGGGCTATATGTACATGAGGAAACCCAAACGACAGGTGTTTTTTCTATGAGTGGGGATCAACAAAAAGGTTTATACCCCTTACACACCAGGAGAGCTGCTCTCCAGTGGGGGGGGGGGGGGGGGGGGGCTGTCACAGTCAATCACAACATCCAACATAGAAAATACCTATCCACCCCAGACCTTTACACATGGAGAATTCTGAAGGTGCGTTGCAATTACAATCTAAAGAATGCTTTTTAACTATGCATGTTAATATGTATATATTGTCTATTATAAAAGGATGTTTTTTAATAAGGTATTATATAAAAACATATATATATATTGAATGAGAGGAGGGGTTATTTTTAAATGCTTTTTTATTTATTTATTTATATGTTAAACGAGAATGGACTAGGGACCTATATAGGTATTTAACCCCAAAATGTTGTGGATAAAATCATATATATATATTATATTAGATTTTGTGTGTGTTATGTAGTTTGTGGGGAATTGTTAGATATTACATGTTAGATATTACTGCACTGTATCTCTCTCTCTCTCTCTGTATAACATTTCAGTCAATGTATACCAAAGTAACAAATATTTAACAACGTTTCAATGTTTTGTATTGCAACAGTTATGAAAGACAATGACATCCAACTTTTGGAGAATTATTAATATAATGTGTTACATAGTGTGCATATGTGATAACTTTATGTAATAGATTCTCTCTTTCTCTCACTCTCTCACTCTCTCTCTTCCTCTCTCAGGCTATGAAAAAAGACAAAAGGCATGACATTGACTCCTGAGTGTTGAACTTTTGCCCCTTCTATAGCCACCCTGGTTATTATATGACCCTGATGGTCATCTACGATCGTTGGAACGTCTTGAATAACAATAAGGGGCACATGTACTCTGTAATGTCCACTCAGCACAGCCCTGGGAGCATGGTTCATCTCTAGTTTAATCCTAGGTTCATGACTTCTAGGGAGTATTTCCTAGATGCTGTGCTTCAGTATTGATGGGTCTTGGATGTTTAGACTGGGTTTCTGTAAAACACTTGGTAACAACTGCTGATGCAAAAAGGGCTTTTAAGAAATACATTTGGTTGATTTACAGATTTGTATTATTATAACAAAATTATTATTATCATAATCTTTATTATTATTATGTTACAGGTGAGACGTCCCCAGAAATGTCAACGTCTTGTCAAGTGCTCAAATCTGTACAGCAGCTCCAGACAATCATGTACAGTAGCTCCAATTTACAAGAATGGGTTTACAAGGCAGTGATGAAACTCAGTTTATATGAGTGCTAATTCAAACATACAATGATATATATCTGATACAATTACCCATTAAAAACTGTTGTTACAAAATCAATTCTCATTGTGTTCCTTTCAAGGTTTCACAAACATAAAACAACTATCTAGTTAATGTTTCTCGGACTAACACACTGTTGAGTTTCCTATTTACTAAAGAACAGTCATTAAGACAAAACACAAAGAGTTGTAATATAATCTGTATACATGTCATTCTATACTGAAAACAGGCACATTCTGAAACATGTTGATGATGTTGATGTGATAACACATTTTTTATTCATCTCTCAATTTAGGATAATACCGTTTATTTTATACTTTACTTAAATTGTATTATTTATGTTGTCTCATACCATGCTAATACACTACCAAGCAATGCAAACCAATGTGGAATTAATCCCGTAACAGTTGTGTGTCTTTTTGGATCAAGAATTGATCAAGAATACTAATAGGCTTGATCAGATCCTCTTTCCTATTCAGACATATTAATGCACAGCCACATGCAAATCCATCAACTCCACCAATAAAACATTGAAAACCTTAACATGACTACTGGCAATGTCATTATTTTTGTCACCATCCATCAATGGTTGAATTGTGTTTTTGTTCTTTGTACATGCATCGAGCTTCCAATGGCTGGAGCCAATCAACATGGTCAATTTAAACGACCCAAATAAAACGCATGTGAAAAGATGTGGTCAAAGTATAAAACTTTACTGTTTTTTTCCCCTAACATTTGCCATAACCAGTAAGCCTTACATCCTGAATGTATATGGGCTCCCAAATATGCACCTGGGAACACATGGGAGGGGTGGGACCACATGCACTTTTAAGTAATTGAGCCAAGAACATAATGTCTATATTGTAATTAAAATCATTGACCCATAAGAGAACACATGACCAAAACGAAGCATGACCCATATAGAATTAAAACAACATTATTCTTAATGAGAAATATGATCTAATAAACACGTTTGCATAATGAAAGACATGAAAACTGTCTCCAACAATGTATTTAGCTATGTATAAAACTTTAATATTGGCAGTAAGGTCATTGAGACTAACAATAGACAATAGTTATTGTGGGAGGTTTAGGGATAAATATAGTGAAGGATCATGAATGTTAGAGATTTGTTCACAGTAGGGAATTTAAAAGACGGGGATTACAACCCCAAAGTAATAGTGGTAAGAAAGATCCTAAAGGTCATTTCAGATTCAGGTTTAGGGGGGTAATAACTTTATGGAAACCACTATTCACACTATGTGGATTAGAAACATGTACAGACATAGAGAACCATCACATCAAGGAGGTGTAACAGGGATGAATGGCTATTCAATGTACAACAGTAGTCTTCTGTAACAAGCAATACGTATTAAATATGTTTACATACATCCATGACTGAATGGTTTCACAAACTCCTTTAAAGATTTTGTAATTAAGTTGTAACAGACCTAGAGACACCAAAACATCAATGTTTAGAGAAGCTTGGAGAATATTCCACAAGTAAGGGGCAAAGAGCTGATTTACCTAACTCTGTACAGACCAAAGGAATTTCCAGAGTTAGCAATCCCTGAGACTGTGTATGATAACGGCACCTCTTACCTCTAACGGTTATTGTAGATGTTAGCTACAGAGGGAGTTTACAGTATGTAAAATAGCTTTATAAAGGCAAAGAGAGCAACAAATTGACCTACATGACCTCAAAGAGGGTCAGTCTACTTTATAATAGAGAATGCAGGGATGTGTACTGAACCTGTACCCATAATAAAACAAAGTGATCTGTGGTCAAATGCATCTAAAGGCTTTAATGAAGTGGCAGCTGCATTCATATAGATGATTTCGCAATAGTCTAGGACCAGTAAGAACATAGATTGAATGATCTGCTTTGTACTATTAAGCAAGAGGCCTGACCTATTTCTATAGAAGAAGACCCTTTTTATATTCAACATCTTAATTAACTAACTCATCAATATGTTTTAAAAAAAGACAACTTAACGTATGTACTGATACACCGTACTAGGTACGTACACTTCAATCATTAGAACTATTTTTGTGTACTCTAGAAAACAACATATACTTAGTTTTCCATGTATTCAATAATAATTTGAGGTCAATAAAGGTTTTCTGCAAAATAATGAAAGTATAATGTAGTTCAGAAAGAGCATGATCAGCAGGGCGGGTGATAGAGTACACAACTGTATCGTATGCGTACAGGTGCAGGTAATACTTTGTTATTATTACATTTAGATTTGCGAAATGTAGGGTGAGGGAGAGCTTAGTATCTCCACTCGCCGTGTTTGGAGGAAGAAGAAGGATGAGTACAACCCCAAGAACACCATCCCAACCGCTTCTCTGTGTGTGGAGTAAAGGTGGTCTAGAGTTTTTTTTCTTCCTATGGTTGCATGTGACATGCTGGTAGAAATGAGTTAAAACAGATTTAAATTTGCCTGCATTAAAGTCCCCGGCCACTAGGAGCGCCGCTTCTGGATGAGCATTTTCTTGTTTGCTTATGACCTTATACAGCTCATTGAGTGCGGTCTTAGTGCTAGCATCGGTTTGTGGTGGTAAATAGACTGCTACGAATAATATAGATGAAAACTCTCTTGGTAGATAGTGTGGTCTACAGCTTATCATGAGGTAATCTACCTCAGGCGAGCAATACCTCGTGACTTCTTTAATATTAGACATTGTGCACCAGCTGTTATTGACAAATAGACAAACACACCCACTCCTCATCTTACCAGGCATAGCTGTTCTGTCCTGCTGATGCACGGAAATCCCAGCCAACTGTATATTATCTGTGTCGTCGTTCAGCCATGACTCGGTGAAACATAAGATATTACAGTTTTTTATGTCCTGTTGATAGGATAGAACGGAGATTATTCTGTTTATTTCTAGTGATTGCACATTGGCCAATAGAACGGATGCTAGAGGCGGGTTACCCTCTCGTCGACGAATTCTCTTGTCAGTTGAGAACCACTGGTCTAGTATATAAACCAGTTGAGAACCTCTGGTCTAGTGTATAAACCAGTTGAGAACCACTCTACTAGTGTATAAACCAGTTGAGAACCACTGGTCTAGTGTATAAACCAGTTGAGAACCACTCTACTAGTGTATAAACCAGTTGAGAACCACTGGTCTAGTGTATAAATCAGTTGAGAACCACTCTACTAGTGTATAAACCAGTTGAGAACCACTGGTCTAGTGTATAAACCAGTTGAGAACCACTGGTCTAGTGTATAAACCAGTTGAGAACCACTCTACTAGTGTATAAACCAGTTGAGAACCACTGGTCTAGTGTATAAACCAGTTGAGAACCACTGGTCTAGTGTATAAACCAGTTGAGAACCACTCTACTAGTGTATAAATCAGTTGAGAACCACTCTACTAGTGTATAAATCAGTTGAGAACCACTCTGCTAGTGTATAAATCAGTTGAGAACCACTCTACTAGTGTATAAATCAGTTGAGAACCACTCTACTAGTGTATAAATCAGTTGAGAACCACTGGTCTAGTGTATAAACCAGTTGAGAACCACTCTACTAGTGTATAAATCAGTTGAGAACCACTCTACTAGTGTATAAATCAGTTGAGAACCACTCTACTAGTGTATAAATCAGTTGAGAACCACTCTACTAGTGTATAAATCAGTTGAGAACCACTCTACTAGTGTATAAATCAGTTGAGAACCACTCTACTAGTGTATAATGTGTACCATCATAACTTTCATACGACAGTGCCTTGATTATTTGTGACGTAACATTGCATTATGATAACACTTTTCTAGGGACAGTATTTTGAAAACATGTTTTATTTTACAAATGAATCTGTTGTTACTGAAACACCTGTTTATTTTATAAATGGAAGTGTCTACGTCAGCTCTGCCAATCAGGACACTTAACTGTACGTCTGCCAAAGCCTCCGATTTGACAATATACATTGTATGATGCTTCATTCTAAAGTTAAATAAGTAAGTTAACATTTTTATGAAGCATTTATTGTAGTGACATGTGTAGAGAAACTTATATTTGATATAACATGTGAGTTACTCAGTAACTCCATTACTTAATTAAAATGGTCAAAACTGTGCAATAGAGAAATAGGAAGTCAAACCTGTCTGCTTTCTCTGTCACATAACTTCTTTCTTTTGGCTAATTGCTTCTTCCCCCCTCTCTCTCTCTCTCTCTCTCTCTCTCTGTATCTCCTATATCTATACTTCTAAATACTTTGAAGTACTACTTAAGTCGTTTTTTGGGGTATCTGTACTTTACTTTACTATTTATATTTTTGACAACTTTTACTATTAGTTCATTACATTCCTAAAGAAAATAATGTACTTTTTACTCCATACATTCTCCCTGACACCCAAAAGTACTCGTTATATTTTGAATGCTAAGCAGAACATAAAATGGTTCAATTCACACAGTTATCAAGAGAACATACCTGGTCATCCCTACTGCATCTGATCTGGCGGACACACTAAACAACAAATGCTTAGTTTGTAAATAATGTCTGAGTGTTGGAGTGTGCCCCTGGCTTTCCGGAAATAAATAAAAATAGAATGGTGCCGTCTGGTTTTCTTAATATAAGAAATTTTCAATGATTTATACTTTTACTTTTGATACTTAAGTCATTTTTTGTGATTCCATTTACTTTTGATACTTAAGTATATTTAAAAACAAATACTTTAAGACTTTTACTCAAGTAGTATTTTGCTGGTTGACGTTCACTTTTACTTGAGTCATTTTCTATTAAGGTATCTTTACTTTTACTCAAGTATGACAATTGAGTATTTTTTCCAACACTGTCTATGGCAACAAAACAAGACTGTAAACAACATGCCTATAAAACAAGACTGTAAACATTATGGCTACAAAAACAGGACTGTAAACATTATGGCTACAAAACAGGACAGGAAACATTATGACTATGAAACAGGACTGTAAACATTATGGCTATGAAACAGGACTGTAAACATTATGGCTATGAAACAGGACTGTAAACATTATGACTATGAAACATGACTGTAAACATTATGGCTATGAAACAGGACTGTAAACATTATGGCTATGAAACAGGACTGTAAACATTATGGCTATAAAACAGGACTGTAAACATTATGGCTATGAAACAGGACAGGAAACATTATGACTATGAAACAGGACTGTAAACATTATGGCTATGAAACAGGACTGTAAACATTATGGCTATGAAACAGGACTGTAAACATTATGACTATGAAACAGGACTGTAAACATTATGACTATAAAACAGGACTGTAAACATTATGACTATGAAACAGGACTGTAAACATTATGGCTATGTGTCACGCCCTGGCCTTAGTATTCTTTGTTTTCTTTATTATTTTAGTTAGGTCAGGGTGTGACATGGGTAATTTATGTGGGTTTTGTAGTGTCTAGGGTGGTTGTAAGGTTTAGGGGGTTTATTTAGAGTAGTTGGGTTTATGTTTAGTATAGTTGTCTAGCTGTGTCTATGGTTGAGTGTAGGTGTTTAGGAAAGTCTATGGTTGCCTGAATTGGGTCTCAATTAGAGACAGCTGGTTATTGTTGTCTCTGATTGGGAGCCATATTTAAGGTAACCATAGGCTTTAGCTGTTTGTGGGGAATTGTCTATGTCGATGTTCTATGTTGCATGTATGCACTAGTTCATGCTTAGCTTCAGTTTTGTTAGTTTGTAAAGTGGTTTCGTTTTGTGTTTGTTCTCTTCTAAATAAAAGAAGATGTTCTTTTCACGCGCTGCGCCTTGGTCCTCACTCTCTCCTATAGACGATCGTGACACTATGAAACAGGACTGTAAACATTATGGCTATGAAACAGGACTGTAAACATTATGACTATGAAACAGGACTGTAAACATTATGACTATAAAACAGGACAGGAAACATTATGACTATGAAACAGGACTGTAAACATTATGAATATGAAACAGGACAGTAAACATTATGGCTATGAAACAGGACTGTAAACATTATGACTATGAAACAGGACTGTAAACATTATGACTATGAAACAGGACTGTAAACATTATGACTATGAAACAGGACTGTAAACATTATGGCTATAAAACAGGACTGTAAACATTATGGCTATGAAACAGGACTGTAAACATTATGGCTATGAAACAGGACTGTAAACATTATGGCTATAAAACAGGACTGTAAACATTATGGCTATGAAACAGGACTGTAAACATTATGGCTATGTGTCACGCCCTGGCCTTAGTATTCTTTGTTTTCTTTATTATTTTAGTTAGGTCAGGGTGTGACATGGGTAATTTATGTGGGTTTTGTAGTGTCTAGGGTGGTTGTAAGGTTTAGGGGGTTTATTTAGAGTAGTTGGGTTTATGTTTAGTATAGTTGTCTAGCTGTGTCTATGGTTGAGTGTAGGTGTTTAGGAAAGTCTATGGTTGCCTGAATTGGGTCTCAATTAGAGACAGCTGGTTATTGTTGTCTCTGATTGGGAGCCATATTTAAGGTAACCATAGGCTTTAGCTGTTTGTGGGGAATTGTCTATGTCGATGTTCTATGTTGCATGTATGCACTAGTTCATGCTTAGCTTCAGTTTTGTTAGTTTGTAAAGTGGTTTCGTTTTGTGTTTGTTCTCTTCTAAATAAAAGAAGATGTTCTTTTCACGCGCTGCGCCTTGGTCCTCACTCTCTCCTATAGACGATCGTGACACTATGAAACAGGACTGTAAACATTATGGCTATGAAACAGGACTGTAAACATTATGGCTATGAAACAGGACTGTAAACATTATGACTATGAAACAGGACTGTAAACATTATGGCTATGAAACAGGACTGTAAACATTATGACTATGAAACAGGACTGTAAACATTATGACTATGAAACAGGACTGTAAACATTATGGCTATGAAACAGGACTGTAAACATTATGGCTATGAAACAGGACTGTAAACATTATGACTATGAAACAGGACTGTAAACATTATGGCTATGAAACAGGACTGTAAACATTATGGCTATGAAACAGGACTGTAAACATTATGGCTATGAAACAGGACTGTAAACATTATGGCTATGAAACAGGACTGTAAACATTATGGCTATGAAACAGGACTGTAAACATTATGACTATGAAACAGGACTGTAAACATTATGACTATGAAACAGGACTGTAAACATTATGGCTATAAAACAGGACTGTAAACATTATGGCTATAAAACAGGACTGTAAACATTATGGCTATGAAACAGGACTGTAAACATTATGGCTATGAAACAGGACTGTAAACATTATGGCTATGAAACAGGACTGTAAACATTATGGCTATGAAACAGGACTGTAAACATTATGGCTATGAAACAGGACTGTAAACATTATGGCTATGAAACAGGACTGTAAACATTATGACTATGAAACAGGACTGTAAACATTATGGCTATGAAACAGGACTGTAAACATTATGGCTATAAAACAGGACAGTAAACATTATGACGATGAAACAGGACAGGAAACATTATGACTATGAAACAGGACTGTAAACATTATGACTATGAAACAGGACAGTAAACATTATGACTATGAAACAGGACTGTAAACATTATGGCTATGAAACAGGACAGTAAACATTATGGCTATGAAACAGGAGAGGAACCTTCCTCTCTCTTTTCTATTAAACTAAACTCTGCAGCCACCTGTGCTTCTTTCATTAATAACGGCAGAGATACGGGGGGAAACCCTTCGCTTCTCTCATTCTCTATGATTAACCACCAGGATGTTGTTTTTACCTGGTCAGACCAGGACGAGTACAGGGTGTCCGGGGAGCGAGACGGATGCGTTTGAAGCACATAACATTTAATAAGTCACTGTCAATAGGACTCTGCTTAACGTAACGCCAGACAGAAAGCGAAAAGAGGGGAGAAATAACCCAGTTTGCAATCCAAATGGCGCCCTATTTCCTTTATAATGCACTACTTTTGACCAGGGCCCATAGGGTCATAGTCAAAAGTAGTGCATTATGTAGGGAATAGTGTGCCATTTGGAACGGAGTTCAGGATTCTCATCTTTCATCTCTCTAAGTGCCTTGCAGTACTAAGTGTCTGAATCTCGTCATATTGTATTGGTGATATTTTTGTATTACCTAAACTTTCATCAGGTTTAAAGTCTGTAATGTACGGTATATTCTGATGACGTACAGTGATTGCACGTTGTTGAGAAGACTAAGCCCTTGAGCTTGAAATGTTTATAGAGATGATTCTAATTCATATATCCATGTACTATGTGTTTTCACTCCAGTTTGTTTTAGGCGGTTTACACATTTGCATAGAAGGTAGGCAAACTCCTTGGGTCAGTCCAGTTGGAGTGTAAACAGTCTGTTAAACTTGAACTTACAGTCTGTCCCAACACAAACACAAGGCATGACTTAGAGCATGTAGTCATGAGGCAACCTTAACATTTTGTGACAACATCAAAATCAGAATCAATCTATGAATGACCATTCTAGGCATGGCCACATTTGTATTCTGTAGCCGCCAGTTAATCTTCTGTAAATCATTCATTTTTTTGTTATAATTTTTTTTTTCTCACAGAAAATGGAAGACATCCCTCTCCCCTTTCCAACACATTTTCCTGTAAATCATACATTTTTGGCGAAAGATGAAAATATTATAAATCTGTGGAGAGGAGTCTCTGTTGGTTGTTGGGGTCAAACCTTTCTCAGACGATGGACAGACTACCAAGAGAAAGAGAGACATGGGCCAATCGTGCAGAGTTCATCCTTTCTTCAGTAGGCTATGCAGTCGGAATTGGAAATGTCTGGCGCTTTCCATATGTCTGCTTCAGCGGTGGTGGAGGTCAGTTCATGGAAAAGTATGCTTTGGGGTACAACATTACCTTGGAGCTCTTATACTAGTTTTAATAGACTATTATTAGATGAAATGTTTTATCATTGATTTCTACATCTAATTACCATCTCCTCTCCTCAGGTGCATTCCTCGTTCCCTATCTTACCATGATGTGTCTGTGTGCCATCCCACTGGTGTTCATGGAGTTTACAGTGGGGCAGTACACAAAAAAAGGACCTGTTGAGGCGTTCATCAACATCTGTCCTCTAATGAAAGGTGGGATAACTTTTGCCTCAAAAAAGGGAAGATCATACATTACAAGATATAATTGACCAGTATTATGAAGTCAGTTTTATATCAAGAGAGACCACAAGTAACAGAATACTAGAGCCTGTATCATTTTTTATTTTATTTGACCTTTAACCTATGCTATGTTTATTCCATGTTTGTTGTTGTTGATCTCCAGGTGTGGGTGTGGCTATGGTGATGCTGTCCTTCATCGTGGCCTCCTACAACAACACAGTCCTGACCTGGGTTCTGTACTACCTCTTCCACTCCTTCACAGCCCCGTTGCCATGGCAGCTCTGTAATGCCACCTGGAACATTCCAGAGAACTGTTCCAGCTTCATGGAAAACACCACCACCCACCTGCAGTCCGCCACTAAACAATTCTTTGAGTAGGTTTACATGTTACAGTAACATTTTAACCGTTCTCATTCAATGTTACTTCAAGCTGTGATGTTGGTTTAACCAAATTCACAACACAGACATCTCCCTAGTTGTTTTTATTCACCAAGCATGTAGCATCATTACACTTAAATAATGTGTGTGCTTAGCCATAGGCTCCTGGAAATCACTGAGGGGATTGAGACTGTGGGCCACCTGCGATGGGAGCTGGTCGGAATTCTCCTGCTGATCTGGGTCATCCTATTCTTCTGTGTCTTCAAGGGGATCAGATCCACTGGCAAAGTTGTCCATCCCTCCTGACTATTGTTAAAGACATTAGATACCCAACAGAGCACTTCATCAAAGTGATTCTGCTCTACTAATGATGAGTGTCGGGGAGAACTATTGCGGTGTGACACTCGAATCACTCCACACACTCAACATGTGTGTGTGTGTGTGTGTGTGTGTGTGTGTGTGTGTGTGTGTGTGTGTGTGTGTGTGTGTGTGTGTGTGTGTGTGTGTGTGTGTGTGTGTGTGTGTGTACGCGTCCATCCACAGGTGGTGTACTTCACAGCACTGTTTCCATATGTGGTCCTTCTGGCTCTTCTGTTCAACAATGTCCGACTACCAGGAGCCCTGGATGGCATCCTATTCTTCCTGACACCCAAATGGAACAAACTGGGAGAGATACACGTGAGTGGGTCAAAGCACTTATAAACTTTGACTCGACTTCGACTTCAAGAAGTGATCTTATTCTTGAATTAATGACATAGACACGTTGTGATGATCTTGGTTAGGTTTCCCTACACTGATTTTCTTAGTCAGTTTGCAGGTCTTGCTCCCATAAAATAATTACTTTGTCAGTCTATAACACTGTATCTACCCATGCTTGAGTCATTATGTGGGAAGTGTTAGAGGACCGTTTGACCTCAGGAATGCCCGCTCATTGTTTCATGCTTCCAGGCAGTGGTGTTTTTATTTGTCTAGAGAAAACAATGTTTAACCAGCTCCTATTGTAAAAAAGTAACTGTCAAGCGTTTGCTTCTGTATACTGTTGATACAACTAGCTCCTGGGGCACAGCACTGGGGCTGGCCCATTGCTTACATTTACATTTACATTTAAGTCATTTAGTAGACGCTCTTATCCAGAGCGACTTACAAATTGGTGCATTCACCTTATGATATCCAGTGGAACAACCACTTTACAATAGTGCATCTAAATCTTTTAAGGGGGGGGGGGGGTTAGAAGGATTACTTTATCCTATCCAATGTGCTTCCAATGCGTGTGTGTCTCAGGGGGCATAAGCATAAAGACAAATGTCCATTCTCTGCAAGTTAATGGACAATAAGGTGATCTTTTTGACAGGTATGGATTGATGCTACTGCTCAGATCTTCTACTCAATAGGCGTTGGATTTGGCTGCTTACTGTCTATGGCCAGCCACAACAAGCTCAACAATAACATCCTCAGGTAGCCTGCAGAAAGCACTTTTTTTTTAACGTGTGACATTTTGCACATTGCACTGCCATTGCTAACAAACACACAGATATACAGTATTTGGCCCCATACAAACTGACTGCCTCCTGGTGTGGTGCTAGTGTTGGACTTCTACAGAACTATGGATTTCATCGGAATTATGTTAAAAAAATTACTTCATAAACGTAAACAATGAACTCATCATTATCTTTTGTGTGCTGCAGGGATGCAATGATTGTCACTTTGGCGAACTCTGCCACCAGTATTTTTGCTGGCTTCGTCATGTTCTCTGGCATCGGCTACATGGCACATGTGCGCCACCTCCAAGTGGAGCAACTGGCTGTTGGAGGTACTGTTCAGGAGGACTTAGCTCTGGTCCAGGGCGTTACTGGCTGTTGGAGGTACTGTCCAGGAGGACTTAGCTCTGGTCCAGGGCGTTACTGACTGTTGGAGGTACTGTTCAGGAGGACTTAGCTCTGGTCCAGGGCGTTACTGGCTGTTGGAGGTACTGTCCAGGAGGACTTAGCTCTGGTCCAGGGCGTTACTGACTGTTGGAGGTACTGTTCAGGAGGACTTAGCTCTGGTCCAGGGCGTTACTGACTGTTGGAGGTACTGTTCAGGAGGACTTAGCTCTGGTCCAGGGCGTTACTGGCTGTTGAAGGTACTGTTCAGGAGGACTTAGCTCTGGTCCAGGGCTTTACTAACTGTTGGAGGTACTGTTCAGGGGGACTTAGCTCTGGTCCAGGGCGTTACTGACTGTTGGAGGTACTGTTCGGGAGGACTTAGCTCTAGTCCAGGGCGTTACTGCCTGTTGGAGGTACTGTTCAGGGGGACTTAGCTCTGGTCCAGGGCGTTACTGACTGTTGGAGGTACTGTTCGGGAGGACTTAGCTCCAGTCAAGTACATTACATGTGGTTTGCTGATGCTGAGCCTTTTTCAACAGGCATCTTTTTCAAGTTTTAATGTCACGTACACAAGTACAGTGAAATGCCTTGCTTGCTAGCTCTAATCCCAACAATCCCAACAATCCCAACTAGTAATCAATAACAATGTATTACTAAAAAGAACAAGGTAAAACAAAAACACACGAGAAATAAGAAGTTCACGAGAAAGTAAGAAGCTACATACAGGGTCAGTTCTAATACCATATTTACAATGTGTAGGGATACTGGAGTGATAGAGGGATATAGGATATATGATTAACAGAGTAGCAGCAACGTCTATGATGAATGTATGTGAGTGTGTGTGTGCATTTGTGTAGAGTCTGTTTAAATGTGTGTGCGTGTTATGTGTGAGCAAATTAAGTGTGTGTGTGTGTGTGTGTGTGTGTGTGTGGTGTGTGTGTGTGTGTGTGTTGGAGAGTCAGTGTGTGTGAGTGAGTGTATAGAGTCCTGTGAGTGTGCATAGAGACAGCGCAAGAATAAAAATAAACAAAAGGGTCAACTCAGATAGTCTGTGTAGCCATTTTGTTAGCTATTTATTTGGCTTGGGCATAGAAGTTGTTCAGGGGCCTGTTGATGTCAGACTTGATGCACCGTTACCACTTGTTGTGCAGAAGTAGAGAAAATGGCCTATGGCTTGGGTGGCTGGAGTCTTTAATAATTTTACGGACCTTTCACACCGCCTGATATAGAAGACCTGGACGGCAGGGAGCTGGGCAGTCTGCACCACCCTCTGTAGCGCCATGCGATCGAGAGTGGTGCGGATGCCATACCAAGCAGTGGTTCAGCTAGTCAAGGTGCTCTCAATGGTGCAGCTGTAGAAATGTTTGAGGATTTGAGGGCCCGTGCCAAACCTTTTCAACCTCGTGAGGGGTAAGAGGCGCTGTCGCACCCTTTTTTACGACTGTCCGCCTGCGTGTGGACCATGTTAAATCCCTAGTGATTTGGACACAGAGGAACTTGAAGCTCTCGACCCGCTCCACTGCAGCCTCGTCGATGTGGATGGGGAAATGCTCGCCCCCTCGTGTCCGGTAATCCATGATCAGCTCCTTGGTCTTACTGAGGTTGAAGGAGAGTTTGTGATCCTGGCACCACACTGCCAGGTCACTGACCTCCTGTCTCATTGTTGGTAGGCTGTCTCATTGTTGGTGATCAGGCCTACCACCGGCGAGTCGTCAGCAAACTTGATGATGGCGTTGGAGTCGTGCGTGGCCACGCAGTCGTGGGTGAACAGGGATTACAGGAGGGGGCTGAGGTGATGTTCCCTACCCTCATGCACCTGGGGTCGGCCTGTCAGGAAGTCCAGGATCCAGTTGCAGAGGGGGGTGTTTAGTCCCAGGGCCCTAAACTTGGTGACGAGCTTGGAGGGGACAATGTTGTTGAACGCTGAGCTGTAATCAATGAATAGCATTCTCACATAGGTATTCCTCTTATCTAAGTGGGTGAGGGCAGTGTGGAGTGCAATTGAGTTTGCATCGTCTATGTATCTGTTGGGACGGTATGCAAATTGGAGTGGGTCTAGGATGTGGGTCTATGGTGTGTGCCATAACCAACCTTTCAAAGCACTTTTGATTACAGATGTGACTGCTACAGGACAGTAGTCATTGTGGAATGAAGCCTTACATGCTGACCACACAGCTTGCGTTGCGTGCCCAAGAGTTGCAAAATAATTGTACACATACTTGTTATTCAATTGTTGCACCCACACTACTTGCACACGCCAACGAGCGTCTGCGTTGCCAAGCGCTAAAATAGAAGTCAGTTCTATTTGTGACGCTGAACGCTGTGCAAGTCCTGTCTCTCCCATCTCCTCATTGGTTTATAGAAGCAGATACCCACATGCCATCTCTCATTGGTTATACCCACGTTGGTGATTGAAAGACGGTTTGTCGGTCGTCGTGGTAATACTATGAAAGTTAGATGCTAATCACCATATAAAGTCCAAAGAAGAAAAAGCCTGGAAAGAGGAGAGATGACTAGAAACGATTCGGTTGACCATTTTATGTGTGGATTCATTGTCGGAGTAAAGGAACTTGTGCATTTCAGGTAAAATAACAAGTCAACGTTTATATCACAGGACAAATTATCTAGCAACAGCAAGCTAGCTAAATAGGACAAATTAGCTAGCAACTGCAAGCTAGCGAGCTAAATTGCAATAAATATTTCATGCTTTTCGACCTGTCCCCAAATGAATATAATTGGTTCAGAGTTTGTTTTGATATTTGCGTGTCGTGATCGCGTTTGGTGTAGGGGGACAAAATCTATTTGGCCACGATGGCGCACGCGCGCGTCTGGTTTGGGTACGGTGTTAAAGTTATTTGGAACAGGAATAATGGTGGTCAGTTAAAGACGTGAGGATTACCGACTGGGACAAGGAGAGGTTGAATATGACAGTGAATATGCCTGGAATACTGGAATACCGTCTTGCGAGTGTTTACCTGATTAAAGACCTTACTCACGTCGGCCTTAGAGACAGAGATCACCAAGTGTTCTGGGTTGGTGGGGGCCCTCACACCCGGCACGGTGTTGTTATTGTCGAAGCGTGCATAAAATGCATTGAGTTCATCTGGTAGAGAGGCATCGTTGGGCAGATCATGGCTGGGTCTTCCTTTGTAATCCGTAATGGACTGTAGCCCCTGCCACATGTAGTGGGAGTCGGAGCCTGTGTAGTATGATTCCCCCTTATTCCTATATTGTCCTTTTGCTTGTTTTGTTGAAGAACGTTCAGCATCAGCAAGCCTCACGTAACACCCTTGACCAGAGCTAAACAGGGGTTATGTACAGATTGTGAAAACTGAATGTAGATGCTAAAGAGAACTTGTCCCACTTTAAATGAACAACAAATTATACTGAATTATCACAAAGTATTCCTTGACGTAATCCAATAGAAATAGTATCTAGAAAATGAAATTTTGTGAAGTAAATGTGGTGTGTTGCTAGTCTGAAGTAAATGTGGTGTGTTGCTAGTCTGAAGTGAATGTGGTGTGTTGCTAGTCTGAAGTGAATGTGGTGTGTTGCTAGTCTGAAGTAAATGTGGTGTGTTGCTAGTCTGAAGTGAATGTGGTGTGTTGCTAATCTGAAGTAAATGTGGTGTGTTGCTAGTCTGAAGTGAATGTGGTGTGTTGCTAATCTGAAGTAAATGTGGTGTGTTGCTAGTCTGAAGTGAATGTGGTGTGTTGCTAATCTGAAGTAAATGTGGTGTGTTGCTAGTCTGAAGTAAATGTGGTGTGTTGCTAGTCTGAAGTAAATGTGGTGTGTTGCTAGTCTGAAGTAAATGTGGTGTGTTGCTAGTCTGAAGTAAATGTGGTGTGTTGCTAATCTGAAGTAAATGTGGTGTGTTGCTAATCTGAAGTAAATGTGGTGTGTTGCTAGTCTGAAGTAAATGTGGTGTGTTGCTAATCTGAAGTAAATGTGGTGTGTTGCTAGTCTGAAGTAAATGTGGTGTGTTGCTAGTCTGAAGTAAATGTGGTGTGTTGCTAATCTGAAGTAAATGTGGTGTGTTGCTAGTCTGAAGTAAATGTGGTGTGTTGCTAGTCTTGAGGTAAATGTGGTGTGTTGCTAGTCTGAAGTGAATGTGGTGTGTTGCTAATCTGAAGTAAATGTGGTGTGTTGCTAGTCTGAAGTAAATGTGGTGTGTTGCTAATCTGAAGTAAATGTGGTGTGCTGCTAGTCTAAAGTAAATGTGGTGTGTTGCTAGTCTGAAGTAAATGTGGTGTGTTGCTAGTCTGAAGTAAATGTGGTGTGTTGCTAGTCTGAAGTAAATGTGGTGTGTTGCTAGTCTGAAGTAAATGTGGTGTGTTGCTAGTCTGAAGTGAATGTGGTGTGTTGCTAGTCTGAAGTAAATGTGGTGTGTTGCTAGTCTGAAGTAAATGTGGTGTGTTGCTAGTCTGAAGTAAATGTGGTGTGTTGCTAGTCTGAAGTAAATGTGGTGTGTTGCTAATCTGAAGTAAATGTGGTGTGTTGCTAAACTGAAGTGAATGTGGTGTGTTGCTAGTCTTGAGGTAAATGTGGTGTGTTGCTAGTCTGAAGTAAATGTGGTGTGTTGCTAGTCTGAAGTAAATGTGGTGTGTTGCTAGTCTGAAGTAAATGTGGTGTGTTGCTAATCTGAAGTAAATGTGGTGTGTTGCTAGTCTTGAGGTAAATGTGGTGTGTTGCTAGTCTGAAGTAAATGTGGTGTGTTGCTAGTCTGAAGTAAATGTGGTGTGTTGCTAGTCTGAAGTAAATGTGGTGTGTTGCTAATCTGAAGTAAATGTGGTGTGTTGCTAATCTGAAGTAAATGTGGTGTGTTGCTAGTCTGAAGTAAATGTGGTGTGTTGCTAGTCTGAAGTAAATGTGGTGTGTTGCTAATCTGAAGTAAATGTGGTGTGCTTGCTAGTCTGAAGTAAATGTGGTGTGCCTGCTAGTCTGAAGTAAATGTGGTGTGCCTGCTAGTCTGAAGTAAATGTGATGTGCTTGGTAGTCTTGAAGTATTTCTGGTTTTGAAATAGTAGCAGTAGTGGTAGAGACAGCAGTAGTAATGGTAGTAATAGGGTTTTTCCCATTCCAGTTTATGGCCATTGAAATGCATTGGGATTTATGCAAATATGTTTGTAGTGTAAAAAAGTATGTTTTTCAAGCACCAGTGTCAGCCTGCACGTTTTAAAGTTGTTTTGGTGTTGGTAGCTTTAACGGTTCAAGAGCAGTGGCCAAAAAGTATAAATTGTATAAATGGTATCAAAAAGTTGTATACAAGCAATCTATTCCAGACCGGTCTGCACGTTTTAAAGTTTGAATGGCGTTTCGAGCTGCAATGGTGGGAAGACTAGTTACGACTGGAATCTTTCCCATTCAAGTCTAAGGCCAATGGAATTCTTTGGAATTGATGAAAATATGGTTGTAGGGTGAAAAGTATTAGTAGTATCCAGGGGTTGGAACCAGTTCAGGGAACAGAACAGAAAACCAGAAAATAACTAATATTTTCAATGAACAGAATCAGAAGCGGGAACACAACTGATCTATACTGTTCCGGAAACAGAACTGTTATCTTAAAAGCGTGAGAACTGGTTAAAACTTTAATTTACGTTCTGAGAACATTTTTGCTGTTGTACATCAAAGCCGTCCCTCTGTCAATCAGAAACTTCTTCCAGTGTCTGCATGCCAACTGAAAATCTTTGACAGAATTTTATTTTGCTGGTCGGAACAGTTGAACGGAACAAACAAATAATAGTTCTATTCATAATGAAACAATTGGAAAAGAATGTAATTTTTTAAAGCAAACTGCAGACGTTCAGCCTGGACGTTTCAAAGTTGTTTTGTTGTTGGTAGCTTTTATAGGTTTGGTCCTACAGGTGGCAGCAGAAGGCAAATAAGAATAATAAGAATGAACAGGTTCTAAAGTACATCTAATAAACTGTCAAATCAAATCACATTTTAATTGTCACATGCTCCAAATACAACAAGTGTAGACTTTACCGTGAAATGCTTACTTACGAGTCCTTTCCCAACAATGCAGTTAAAAAGTAAGAAAATTAACAAATAGATCAAAATTAAATAATAACACAATAAAATAATATAAACGAGGCTATATACGAGGAGTACTGGTACCGAGTCAGTGTGCTGGGGTACGAGGTAGTTGGTGTGGTTAATCAAATCAAATCAAATATTATTAGTCACATGCGCCGAATACAACAGGTGTAGTAGACCTTACAGTGAAATGCTTACTTACAAGCCCCTAACCAACAATGAGGTTGAAAAAATACGAATAACAATAAGAAATAAAAGTAGTTAAAGAGCAGCAGTAAAATAACAATAGCGAGACTATATACAGGGTACCAGTACAGAGTCAATGTGCGGGGGCACCGGTTAGTCGAGATAATTGAGGTAATATGTACACTACCATTCACAAGTTTTGGGTCACTTAGAAATGTCCTTGTTTTTGAAATATATATTATTTTTTTTCATTAAAATAACATAAAATTGGTCAGAAATACAGTGTAGACATTTTTAATGTTGTAAATGACCATTGTAGCTGGAAACGGCTGATTTTTAATGGAATATCTACATAGGCGTACAGAGGCCCATTATCAGCAATCATCACTCCTGTGTTCCAATGGCACGTTGTGTTAGCTAATCCAAGTTTATCATTTTAAAAGGCTAATTGATGATTAGAAAACCCTTTCGCAATTATGTTAGCACAGCTGAAAACTCTTGTGCCGATTAAAGAAGCAATAAAATTGGCCTTCTTTAGACTAGTTGAGTATCTGGAGCACTGGCATTTGTGGGTTCGATTACAGGCTCAAAATGGCCAGAAACAAAGATCTTTCTTCTGAAACTCATCAGTCTATTCTTGATCTGAGAAATGAAGGCTATTACATGCGAGAAATTGCCAAGAAACGGAGTACAACAAGTACATTAGAGTGTCTAGTTTGAGAAACAGACATCTCACAAGTCCTCAACTGGCAGCTTCATTAAATTCTACCCGCAAAACACCAGTCTCAATGTCAACAGCGAAGAGGCAACTCCGGGATTCTGGCCTTCTAGGCAGAGTTCCTCTGTCCAGTGTCTGTGTTCTTTTGCCCATCTTAATCTTTTCTTTTTATTGGCTAGTCTGATATATGGCTTTTTCTTTGCAACTCTGCCTAGAAGGCCAGCATCCCGGAGTTGACTCTTCACTGTGCTTTTCTTTCAAAAACAAGGCCATTTCTAAGTGACCCCAAACTTTTGAACGGTAGTGTACATGTAGGTAGAGTTATTGAAGTTACTATGCATAGATAATAACAGAGAGTAGCAGCGGCAGAAAATAGTGTGGGGGGGCAATGCAAATTGTCTGGGTAGCCATTTGATTAGATGTTCAGGAGTCTACTGGCTTGGGGGTAGAAGCTGTTTAGAAGCCTCTTGGACCTAGACTTGGCGCTCCGGTACCGCTTGCCGTGAGGTAGCAGAGAGAACAGACTGTGAGTTGAGTGGCAGGAGTCTTTGACCATTTTTAGAGCCTTCCTCTGACACTGCCGGCATAGAGGTCCTGGATGGTAGGAAGCTTGGCCCCAGTGATGGGCCATACGCACTACCCTCTGTTGTGCCTTACAGTCGGATGCTGAGCAGTTGCCATACCAAGCGGTGATGCAGCCAGTCAAGATGTAGTGTGAAGTAATTTAATGATGCAACCGCCATACCTGGCCTAGAATGTGTTGTTGCCTGAACTGTCACACTAGAACTGTACCTGTCAGGTACTGAAAACACAGAACGTGTCATGGTTATAGACACAGTGACACTATGTTGTGTATTGTGTGTGTGTGTGTGTGTGTCTCTGTCTGTGTCTGTGTCTGTGTGTGTGTGTGTGTGTGTGTGTGTGTGTGTGTGTGTGTGTGTGTGTGTGTGTGTGTGTGTGTGTGTGTGTGTTTATCCAGGGCCTGGTTTGGCATTTGTGGTTTACCCAGAGATCTTCAGCACCATGCCTGTCTCTCAGCTCTGGGCCTTCCTCTTCTTCCTCATGCTGATGTGTCTCGGCCTGGATAGTCAGGTTTAGCAGCACAGAAACACACTGAGCACACACACGTACACACACACACGTACACACACACACACACACACACACGTACACACACACACACACACACACACGTACACACACACACACACACACACACACACAGCCAGTTTTAATGTATGTTTTGCCTGTATAGTTTCATGTGTGTTTTGTTTTTATAGATTGTGTATAGTTTGTTTGTTTTGTCTGTATAGTTTATGTGTTTTGTCTGTATAGTTTGTGTGTTTTGTCTGTATAGTTTGTGTGTTTTGTCTGTATAGTTTGTGTGTTTTGTCTGTATAGTTTAATGTGTGTTTTGTCTGTATAGTTGAATGTGTGTTTGGTCTGTATAGTTGAATGTGTGTTTTGTCTGTATAGTTTAATGTGTTTTGTCTGTATAGTTTAATGTGTTTTGTCTGTATAGTTTAATGTGTTTTGTCTGTATAGTTGAATGTGTGTTTTGTCTGTATAGTTTGTGTGTTTTGTTTGTATAGTTTAATGTGTTTTGTCTGTATAGTTGAATGGTGTTTTGTCTGTATAGTTGAATGTGTGTTTTGTCTGTATAGTTTGTGTGTTTTGTCTGTATAGTTGAATGTGTGTTTTGTCTGTATAGTTTGCCCTTGTGGAGGTCATGGGGACTTTCATTATGGACAGCTTTGGCCCAAAGATTCTCCTCATGCTGAACTATAAAGAGCTGGTGACCCTATTACTCTGCTTCTTGACCTTCCTGCTTGGCCTTCCCTGCATTACTCAGGTGTGTGTTTGTATTTCTGTTTGTATGTGTGTATGTGTGTGCATGCGTGTGTGTATCTGGTTTCAAGAGGTGTAACCTTGGTGCTATTATCCTTTTCAAACAAATAACCTATTGTGCCCTTGGGTCTTGGTCTTTACAGGGCGGGGTCTACATCTTCCAGCTGTTAGACTATTCTGTTGGCATAACACTGATGTTCACTTCTTTATTTGAAGTCGTTGCTCTAAGCTGGATATTTGGCAAGTGCTCCAATGAGAGCTTATATGGTGCTCTTTTCCACAATGAATGAATATGTTTGCTTCATCTGACCATGAATAATAATGACCTGTAGTATGTTTGACATTATTCATCGATGTTTCTCTCCAAAACAAGTCCTCTTGCTTCCAAAGAAGATTTGTGAAGTATTTTCTGAACATGTCCCCAATGGAAACGTCATGTGACCTTTCTTTCAAAGATTGATTTCATATACAACAAGTAATGACCTTAGCCAATATCATTCTGATCATTGCTTAAATGTTTTACACTTCCTGCTGATTTGTAGGAGTATGGCGGCTCTCTATCATGGTGAAAAGGATTCTGGGAAAGCCTCCAAACGTCTTCTTTAAGGCCTGCTGGTTGGTGGTCTCTCCGCTGTTGATCGTGGTGAGTCTAGTTAAAGATCCTCATTCATGCACTAACCCAGTGCAGTGGGTGACATGGCCCTTATCCCAGGGAGGTCGTTCAAGTTTGATGTCGAAATCTGACATCTATCCATGTCTTGAAGACGTCGGGAAATGCCATGAAAACCGAACATTAGGGACAACAGTGAGTGCTAATACCATCAAGTAGGCTTGGGTTGTGGAAGGGGGTGGCAGATGGTCGTAATCCCATTACTCTGGATCAGAAGGTTGTGTGTTCGATCTCATTTGTGGACACTGGTTTAATGTTGTTTTGTTTTAACCCCTATCTCAAACCTTAACACTTACCTTAACCATTCAGAATGAGTTTGGAGAACATGGATAAACGATCTCTTTTCTGAGACTGTGAGAGCTTGTTGCTTATCCAGGGCAGCTGGTTGAGAGAATGCCAAAAGTGTGCAAAGCTGTCATCAAGGCAAAGGCTGGCTATTTGAAGAATCTCAAATATAAAATATATTTAGATTTGTTTAACACTTTTTTGGTTACTACATGTTATTTCATAGTTTTGATGTCTTCACTATTATTCTACAACGTAGAAAAGAAAAAGCCTTGAATGATTAGGTGTTCTAAAACTATTGACCGATAGTGTATATTTACAAAAAATGAATATATTGGGGTATATATTTATTTAACTAGGCAAGTCAGTTAAGAACAAATTCTTATTTTCAATGACAGCTTAGGAACAGTGGGTTAATTGCCTTGTTCAGGGGCAGAACAACAGATTTTTACCTTGTCAGCTCGGGGATTTGATCTTGCAATCTTTCAGCTACTAGTCCAACGCTCTAACCACTAGGGTACCTGCCGATTGGAAATGATGCAGACAATTATATTGATAGAAGCCATAATATATCTGCAATATTAAAGCTGATCTACCCTCTAAATAAATACATACAAATCACGCTGCATTGTATTGCGAGTTTAACTGTGTTTCCCCGTTCTGTATTTTGCACAGGTACGTCTCTTACCTTTTATGGTGGACTTTTCTTTAGGATTAAGATATTTGTTAACAAAAATGTATGTATTCAACCTTAGCTATTTTTCACCTAGCCAGAAGATCCGACCTGCTTGCTTACAGCTGCACTAGGGTCGGACAGGCTGTCTAGATTAAGACACCGTGAATCCGGCGCCAAATATGGCTAGGAAAACGTACCTCAATCCAGGGATGAAAAACCGAATCCGTGGTGTCTTAGTCTACAGGGGAAGCCTGTCCGACCCTACTGCAGCTGTAAGGCTATTATTTTTTACCTTGAAAAGTAAACTCTTTTCCTAACCAATCTTTTCTACCTGCAGGCCATATTGGTCACTGCCATGGTCCAGCGCAGCCCACTTCTTTACGGGAAGACATATCTCTACCCAGCATGGGCTGAAGGTGTTGCATGGATCATCACCTTTCTGTCCGTTGGCTGGATCCCTCTTGGAGCCATGCATGAGCTTCTTGGAAGGAAAGGCACTTGCTTAGCGGTAAGGTTTGTATGTGAATGCACAGTAATCCATGACATGGATGGATGAATTGATGGATGGATGGATGTGTTGATGGGCAGACATATGAATGTATTCCTCTCTCCTGGTGTAGAGGCTGAAGGCGTCGGTGACTCCCAGGATCACCCTGGAGGAGGTCTGTAATGTGCCTGTCAATGAAGACCAACAACAGGACCATGTTAAGTCTCTGTACAGTCTCTCTGAGGTCAGTCCTCTACGTGACGAGAAAGACCGTGGGGACATGTAGGCTCCTGTGTGACCCATCTGCTAGAGCATGGGATTTGCAATGACGATTCCAGCTGGGGCATTCCATGTCTATATGCTCACAATGTCCATTGAATATACTTCTGAAAAGCACAGCACTTAATAAAGGAATGTGACTTTGTCAATATTTTATTTTGGTGCTGTTTTCATTTGATACTTTCGGTACGCCACTGGAAAGTACAAAGGTGCTGTAGTCCAGACTACAGCTGCCTGAAAGCACACGTTAAGGCTTACTTCAGGATCTGCTATGTACATCCTAATATACACAGTTTCCAAGACACTTTGGGTAAAGAGAGTTGAAATATGCCTGCCGTTCTGTGCTTTGTCACATTGACAAGTGTTTAGGCTTGTTTTTAGCCCATGGACCCTGACAGGATAGTGCCGGTCCATCGCAAAGCTCTCAAAGTACAATAACACTGCTAGAGGTGTTGTTACAATAGCTTTTAATGAGACAATGGTGCAAACATTGTCTACACTATATAGACCTCTGTTTATTTGAAATAGATGGTATTTATTTTTATCTTTATTTATCTTGACGTATAGACTGGCTTAGATGGTGGTTTACTTCCTGAGTGCTCAGCACCAGGTGGTGTTTATACCGTGCTGGTGATGTCTTTTTTACGAGTTGCATTTTCACACAAAATAAAATACAAATGTTTCTGTCAGACTTTTGCCCTTAAAAGGGTACTTTCTTGATTCTACCGTTATTAATTCAACTAATTGTCTCGCAAAACTAACAATCACCTCATAAAAATCCACTATTAGGAATAAATGAAGGCACAGGGAGAGAGTGAGTCCATGAATGCAGGGTCGGCAGCATTCGGAGGCCAGGTGCCAGTACAGTGTGAGAGGGAGGTTTAGGAAGACATAAACAGAGCAGGACAATAGACCACCCTGGAGCCAGCCTCAAACAAATTTCATGTGCCCCCGTGTCAAGTCAGTGTGGTGGAACATGCTAATCTCCTGTCTTAAAAACACTGGCCCCATGATGGACCGGTGTGGCAACAACATATAAGCTGATGAGAGTGGGGGGGACAGAGAGAGAAATAGAAGGGGTTGCTGATGATCTGGTGCTTCTGTCCCCAACCAAGGAGAGCCTACAGCAGCACCTAGATCTTCTGCACAGATTCTGTCAAACCTAGGCCCTGACAGTAAATCTCAGTAATTCAAAAATAATGGTTTTCCAAAAAAGGTCCAGTTGCCAGGACCACAAATACAAATTCCATCTAGACACCGTTGCCCTAGTCCACACAAACAACTATACATACGTCGGCCTAAACATGAACACCACAGGTAACTTCCACAAAGCTGTGAACAATCTGAGAGACAAGGCAAGAAGGGCCTTATACACCATAAAAAGGAATATCATTCGACATCATTAGGATCTGGCAATTTGAATTATTTGAATCAATTATAGAACCCATTGCCTTTTATCGTTGTGAGGTCTGGGGTCCACTCACAAATCAATAATTCATAAAATGGGACAAACACCAAATTGAGACGATGCATACAGAATTCTGAAAAAAATATCCTCAGTGTAGAATGTAAAACACTAAATAATGCATGCAGAGCAGAATTAGGCCGATACCCGCTAATTATCCAAATCCAGAAAAGAGCCGTTAAATTCTACAACCACCTAAAAGGAAGTGATTCCCAAACCTTCCATAACATAGACATCACCTACAGAGAGATGAACCTGGAGAAGAGTTCCCTAAGCAAGCTGGTCCTGGGGCTCTGTTCACAAACAGACCCCACAGAGCCCCAGGACAGCAACACAATTAGACCCAACCAAATCATGAGAGAAAAAAAATATCATTACTTGACACATTAGAAAGAATTTACTAACAAACTGAGAAAACTGGAATGCTATTTGGCCCTAAACAGAGAGTACACAGTTGCAGAATACCTGACCACTGTGACTGACCCAAAATTAAGGAAAGCTTTGACAATGTACACTCAGTGAGCATAGCCCTGCTATTGAGAGAGGCCGCCATAGGCAGACATGGCTCTCAAGGGAAGACAGGCTATGTGCACACTGCCCACAAAATGAGTTGGAAACTGAGCTGCACTTCCTAAACTCCTACCAAATATATGATCAAATTAGAGACACATATTTCCCACAGATTACACAGACCCACAAAGAATTTGAAAACAAATCCAATTTTGATAAACTCCCATATCTATTAAGTGAAATACCACAGTGCGCCATCACAGCAGCAAGATTTGTGACCTGTTGCCACAAGGGCAACCAGTGAAGAACAAACACCATTGTAAATACCACCCATATTTATGTTTATTTATTTTCCCTTTTGTACTTGAACTATTTGTACATCGTTACAACACTATATATATATATACATAATATGATATTTGAAATGTCTCTATTCCTTTGAAAGTTACTGTTAATTTGATTGTTTATTTCACTTTTGTTTATTATCTCTTTCACTTGCTTTGGCAATGTAAACATATGTTTTCCATACCAATAAAGCCATTTGAATTGAATTGAGAGAGCGAGAGAAGAGGTGAGGTTCCTTCCATCTCTATGGTATTTAATGGTATTGTGGGAGATACAATGCTGAGAGATTAGTAACTAGTGTAATTAAATGTCCTGTTGCAGATCATTTGTTGAATGCCTCCCAGTGGAGGAGTCCAGTGAAGGAACATAGCTAGACACTTTTTATTGGTCCTCAGAGAGACCTATGTTGGTGTATTTGCCAGAATGAGTTAAAAGAAAGCTTACGGGGCCTCCCGGGTGGCGCAGTGGTCTAGGGCACTGCATCGCAGTGCTAGCTGCGCCACCAGAGTCTCTGGGTTCGCGCCCAGGCTCTGTCGCAGCCGGCCGTGACCGGGGGGTCCGTGGGGCGACGCACAATTGGCCTAGCGTCGTCCGGGTTAGGGAGGGTTTAGCCGGTAGGGATATCCTTGTCTCATCGCGCTCCAGCGACTCCTGTGGCGGGCCGGGCGCAGTGCGCGCTAACCAAGGGGGCCAGGTGCACGGGGTCCTCTGACACATTGGTGCGGCTGGCTTCCAGATTGGAGGCGCGCTGTGTTAAGAAGCAGTGCGGCTTGGTTGGGTTGTACTTCGGAGGACGCATGGCTTTCGACCTTCGTCTCTCCCGAGCCCGTACGGGAGTTGTAGCGATGAGACAAGATAGTAATTACTAGCGATTGGAGACCATGAAAATTGGGGAGAAAAGGGGATACAATTTATATAAAAACTTTTTTTTTTTTTTAAAGAAAGCTTACATCTTATTCTATTCAGAAACCAACGAGCACTGACAGTATAATGATTCATCAACCCACTGCGATTTCACCTCAACTCTTCAGAGAGGTATTAGTTCAACTGAATGACAAGGGCCATTTTGATTTAATTGAACTGAATCTGTCAGTGTAGAGGTGTGATGATTGGTCAAGTCCCAGGTTTAAACCAGCCATGTACTGCACTATACACCATGTCCGCTGTGCTTAACCTGGATGCCATCAGCGTGCTGTATATCCAGCTGCCTGATTGGTTAATGTACAGTGAGGTTGAAATCTGTATTCGTCACTCTGGAGCACCAAGGCATTCTGCCAAGTTACTAAAATAATACCATTCCCTCAGTCCACTTGATAAATTAGAAAACAGAACCGTTTACAGAACAAGCTGAGCAAATTAAGAGCAATATATTTTTTGGAACCAGACCAAGACTAGTGCTCGTCTTAACAGTAACAACTTCAGTATCCTAACGGAAACCTTCTATCTATTTCTGTGTTATAAGAGGAGAGTAGACTATAGACTGGAAACATCTACACTCTTCCAAGTCTACATCAGCACTCCATCCTGTCTACATTTACACATCAGTCTACATCAGCACTCCATCCAGTCTAC
The DNA here is from genome assembly GCF_016432855.1 of Salvelinus namaycush. Classification (NCBI taxonomy): domain Eukaryota; kingdom Metazoa; phylum Chordata; class Actinopteri; order Salmoniformes; family Salmonidae; genus Salvelinus; species Salvelinus namaycush. The sequence continues at coordinate 7,813,428 of NC_052333.1, read as the reverse complement.
ATCAGCACTCCATCCAGTCTACATCAGCACTCCATCCAGTCTACATCAGCACTCCATCCAGTCTACAACAGCACTCCATCCAGTCT
>NC_052333.1:7770842-7808342 GCF_016432855.1 Salvelinus namaycush | reverse complement strand
GTTGGCGTACCACGCCACTGTGACCCTCAGCAGCCTCAACAGCTGCCTGGACCCAGTGGTCTATTGCTTTGTGACGGACAGCTTCCGCTCGGCCATGCGCCGGGCCTGCAGGAAGAGGCCAGGGGCGGAGGCGGAGGCGGAGGCGGAGGCGGAGGCGGAGAGGACCAGTGGAGGGGACGTTGCCAGTGGACTAAGGAGTTCAAAAGGATCAGGGACAGCCATGGCTATCGCTCACAGTGTGGCCACACTGACTCTCACCCCCTGCACCCTGCATCAGAGGGAGATGTCTGCATAGCGAGAGGAGAAGAGTGACAGAGGGAGATGTCTGCATAGAGAGAGGAGAAGAGTGACAGAGGGAGATGTCTGCATATAGAGAGGAGACGAGTGACAGAGGGAGATGTCTGCATAGAGAGAGGAGAAGAGTGACAGAGGGAGATGTCTGCATAGAGAGAGGAGAAGAGTGACAGAGAGAGATGTCTGCATAGAGAGAGGAGAAGAGTGACAGAGGGAGATGTCTGCATAGAGAGAGGAGAAGAGTGACAGAGGGAGATGTCTGCATATAGAGAGGAGAAGAGTGACAGAGGGAGATGTCTGCATAGAGAGAGGAGAAGAGTGACAGAGAGAGATGTCTGCATAGAGAGAGGAGAAGAGTGACAGAGGGAGATGTCTGCATAGAGAGAGGAGAAGAGTGACAGAGGGAGATGTCTGCATATAGAGAGGAGAAGAGTGACAGAGGGAGATGTCTGCATAGAGAGAGGAGAAGAGTGACAGAGAGAGATGTCTGCATAGAGAGAGGAGAAGAGTGACAGAGGGAGATGTCTGCATAGAGAGAGGAGAAGAGTGACAGAGAGAGATGTCTGCATAGAGAGAGGAGAAGAGTGACATAGGGAGATGTCTGCATAGAGAGAGGAGAAGAGTGACAGAGAGAGATGTCTGCATAGAGAGAGGAGAAGAGTGACAGAGGGAGATGTCTGCATAGAGAGAGGAGAAGAGTGACAGAGGGAGATGTCTGCATAGAGAGAGGAGAAGAGTGACAGAAGGAGATGTCTGCATAGAGAGAGGAGAAGAGTGACGGAGGGAGATGTCTGCATAGAGAGAGGAGAAGAGTGACAGAGGGAGATGTCTGCATAGAGAGAGGAGAAGAGTGACAGAGGGAGATGTCTGCATAGAGAGAGGAGAAGAGTGACGGAGGGAGATGTCTGCATAGAGAGAGGAGAAGAGTGACAGAGGGAGATGTCTGCATAGAGAGAGGAGAAGAGTGACAGAGGGAGATGTCTGCACAGAGAGAGGAGAAGAGTGACAGAGGGAGATGTCTGCATAGAGAGAGGAGAAGAGTGACAGAGGAAGATGTCTGCATAGAGAGAGGAGAAGAGTGACAGAGGGAAAGAGGAAAATGAAGGGAATTGGAATGAGAGAGGGTGTTGCTAATATCGTGGATTTTGTGACTAAGGCACAGGCCATTGATAAGACTGCATTGGGACGTTATATCTCTTGAGCTTTTCAAAGCCAAAAGAATATACATTCTGTACAGAATTTGCATCCTGGTGTTTTTCATTCTGAAGACTCATACAATAATATGCAGTGATAATGAACCTGGACAAGATATGTGATTGATTTTAATCAGTAAAATGCAGTCTCACTGTAATGGAACAGTAGCAGAACTTTTTCCAGAAAAGCATAAGCTGTTTCTTTCAATTGACTGTCAATGTTATGTTTTTACATTGATATTTTTCATATCACTTGTCACACTTACAGTTTCTTATCACGTCTGTAACATCTGTAAACAGCACCATATATACATAATTTGGGGAAAAAAAGTACAACTTTTATCGGATCATGATGTCACCAGTTGCACAAAGGGGGAATGGTCCTTACAAGTGCATGTCCATCACAAACTAGCTTTGTTTATTGCTCCTCCACTTGATTTAATGGACAAATTGGCTCACTTGTTTATCTCACTGCACTGACTCCAGTGGCTTTCAATTTTCTCCTTGAAAAACATCTCTCTTAAAGCTACAGTATGGGATTCGTAAAACAGCACCAACCATGTTTAGAGGCTAAACAGTTTGTTTACAAGCAAGCTTATATTTTGGGGTTTTGGTAGGGTGTTGAATTGAAGCTTGTGATTTATAGTTTATATTCTTCAATGGTTATGTCATTCATTTAAAAGTCTAAAAATGGATGTACCAATCCCAGACTGCCCCTTTAACTGTCACTGAGTCAGAAAATGTAATGTGGTATTCTAAAGGTAAACACTTTCACGATTTGTTTGGGACATTTCTCCATTTAGAGGGAGATGCTGTAGACCAGTGATTTTCAATTCCTGGTCCTGGGGACACAAAGGGGTGCACATTTTGGTTTTGCCTTAGCACTACACAGCTGATTCAGATCATCAACTTATCATCAAACTTTGATGATTTGAGTCAGGTTTAAAAAGAAAAGTGCACTCCTTTGGGTCCCCAGGACCAGGATTGAGAACCACTGCTGTAGGCCACCAGATTCACTCACTGTGTTCATTATTATTTGGCCACAAGGAGGTAGCATGAGACTTGGATGTTTTCATTTGAATGTGACTGAGAATAACCTCCGGTCACATTTCTGCATTTGGACCTTTTTAGGAAGCATTGCTGTTTTATTCCTGGAAAACATACTTCCACATACTCTATATGTCATTTTCCAAACTCCTACAATGCCTTCCTGTAAAGTTATGCCTGTTACATTCCCATCATGCTCTACTATTGGGAGCAAACAGACTTATAATCTCCTACCGTTTCATTCAGTCTGTGTCAGCTGGTCAGGCTTGTATTTGTGACATTCTTCCACAGGATGTGAACAAGGCTCAGTCTGGGCTTTGGCGTTGTTCACACCTAGGTCCTACAGCATGAGTATCGCCCTCCCTCACCTGGCTGTGGCCCGTGGCCAGTGATTTGGTTGGGGTGACTGTGTGCCAGGTGGTTTGGCTAGGGTGACTGGGGGTCAGCAGATTTGGGGTCAATTACAATTGAATTAAATTCAAGGTCACTCAATTCAGGCAGTGGTTTGAGTAAAATAAAAAAAATATAAACCTTTGAATAAAATAGCTTCTCCTTTTTAGTTTATCGAGAAGTCAGTAAATACATAGATTTCCTTTTAGAATTATTGGGATTTCAGTTTACTTCCTAAATAGACTGACTTCAATTCAGATTGACCCCAAACCTGCTAGACAGAGGAACAAACAAGGAGGAGGGGAACCTGAAACTGCCAGGCGCAGAATTTTCCACCGCACTCTCTGAGGTTGAGCACGTGAAGAGAACAAATCGTCTGCTGTGAGTTGATTCAGCGTCTTTTATGGAAAGTGATGAAACTATTTTTCCCCACAGGCTACAACGAGATCCAGTCTTATCAACAGCTGTGATTCTCGTTGTGGGTTTAGAGGTGAAAGGTGAAGACGTTTTGTCTGATATTCAACCTGTTATACATTTCTTTGAAGCTTACAAGACATATTGACACATTCAGAACAGAAGAGGTTAGGACAGGCCTTCTGTTGTGGACGATGTTACCTCAAGCTTGGAAGGACAGAATGAAGGATAGTGTATCTCCAAATCAAATAGGACAGGTCTCTGACCTGTCATTAGGGTTCAGGCTTGCATATACAGTAGTTATTTAAGCCTGACAGGTACTGATGGGAAGGTATCCTATTTGGAGGAATGCTATTGAACGATCGCTTCTTCAAAGTCAACCTTCACTACAGGTCAAAGTTATTGTATAATAGTGTGTAGATCAACACACACTACGGCTGTGTAGTGATGACCTTTCATGTCATGAGACATACTGTGTTTATAATGTGACCTGTGTGTGACCCTGCATGGCGATTGTACTCTGTTTCTTCAGACTGGTATCTCTTTCTCTCCCTAAGGAGTGTACAGCTACGGCTCACCAACATGACCTTAATGACTTGATGGTTGTGCTGTCACTGTGCTAATACAACAATCTACGACATGTTCACGTGGTGGCGGGCGGAGGGCGACTAGAAAGCTGCGGGGATTATTACACAGCTGTTAGTATTGGACTCACGTAATAGATAGCTAACATATTAACTGCAGGCTATGTGGTGCAGGTGCTCTACAGTATATTGAAGTGCTACTTGCATTATGACTCTGTAGTAGTAATCTCAGTTGGACATATCAATTCATTTTTGATATGAACTGACCCTCCAGATTACTCTCTGCAACATATCTTATTTATGGGTATAGCCAATGCCTGACTCCTCGCAATCCATCATCGGAAATAAGTCTGCCATATTCTATTTATTGGAACTATGGCCACTGTGACAACGATTCAGGTCAGGGACATTTATCCCTGAATGTTTTCTATGATGTATGACCTTAAACACTGCGTTATTATATAAATGCAACATGTAAAGTGTTGGTCCCATGTTTCATGAGCTGAAATAAAAGATCCACGAAATTTTCCATACACACAAAAAGCTTGTTTCTCTCCTACTTTTTGCACAAAGTACAGCTATCCCCATAAACTACTTAAGTAATACTTTAAAGTATTTTCACTTAAGTACTTTACACCACTGCACACACACGCACACAAACATAATGTTTTGTTTAAAAATAACACTCAATGCTCCTGACTTCAGTTTGCTTCACATGATTCAACAGGGTCAGTATAGGAAGGCAAACGGCCTGTCTGTCCCTATACAACAGAGCTGGACATTGTTATATAAATGCATGAGTAGACTAGCCTCTACGGGTTCGGTGTCCCTAAACCAGGATGGTTGTTGCTAACGTGCGCTAATGTGACTAGAATGACGTTGTAAGTAACAGCCAACTTTCCAGGACTTAGACATGTCTTATATGGGCAGAAAGCTTAAATTCTTGTTAAAACCTCTACGGACCACCCATCCCGGATCCGGGATCATTCTCATCAGAAAAGCTGACTAGTATAGCCTAGCCTAGCGCCACAGGGATATCATATAATATAATTTCATGAAATCACAAGTCCAATACAGCAAATGAAAGATAAACATCTTGTGAATCCAGCCAACATGTCCGATTTTTTAAATGTTTTACAGCGAAAACACAACATATATTTATGTTAGCTCACCACAATAGCCCAAAACACAACGCCATTTTTTCACCGTAAAGATAGCTTTCACAAAACCCACAAATAGAGATAAAATTAATCACTAACCTTTGAACAACTTCATCAGATGACAGTCTTATGACATCATGTTATACAATACATTTATGTTTTGTTCGAAAATGTGCATATTTATAGCTACAAATCGGGGTTTTACATTGCCGCCATGGTCACAAATGGCACCAAAACATCCGGAGAAATTTTAGACAGCCACGTAATCTAACAGAAAAACTCATCATAAACTTTGCTGAAAAATACACGTTGCACATGTAATTAAAGATACACTGGTTCTTAATGCAACCGCTGTGTTAGATTTAAAAAAAAAAAAACTTTAGTACAAAGCACAGCATGCAATAATCTGAGACAGCGCTCAGCCATTCTCCGCCATGTTGGAGTCCAAAGAGTCCACAAAAATACGAAATAACATCATAAATATTCCCTTACCTTTGATGAACTTTCATCAGAATGCAGTGCCAGGAATCCTAGTTCCACAATAAATCGTTGTTTTGTTTTAGAATGTCCATTTCTTCTGTCGAATTAGCAACTTTGGCTTGCATGGTGTAGCTCACGTGTCCATGAAGATTTTACGCATGAACGAAAAATTCAAAAAGTGATAATAAAAGTCGAATAAATTGGTCAAACTCAGTTGAGAATCCATCTTTAGGATGTTTTTCACAAATATATCCAATAACGTCCCAGACGGAGCATTTCTTCGTGTCTACCTAACGCATTGCAGACAACGATATGACAAACCTAAGTGCGTAGCCAAGTACTACCAATATGGCTGACCTCTCACTCCAACGACTCCCATCCGGTCCCAGAGAAGGCTAGACACTTCATTCCACGTTCTACTGCCTGTTGACATCTAGTGGAAGGCGTATGAAGTGCATACAGATCCATACATACAAGACAATTGAATAGGCAATGCCTTTCACAGAGACCCATTTCAGAATTTTCACTTCCTGTTTGGAAGTTTGCCTGCCAAATGAGTTCTGTTTTACTCACAGATATAATTCAAACAGTTTTAGAAACTTCAGAGTGTTTTCTACCCAATAGTAATAATAATATGCATATCATATGATCTAGGACAGAGTACGAGGCCGTTTAAATTGGGCACAATTTTATCCAGAAGTGAAAAGGGCGCCCCCTATTTCCAAGAGGTTTTAATCTAACTGCACTGTCCTATTTACAGTAGTTATTACAGTGAAAAAATACCATGCTATTGTTTGATTTAAGTGCACAACAACAAAACGCTTTTATCCCGGCAACTCGTTTGATACATTCACCTCTGAAGGTAAATAATGTACTTACATTCAGTAATCTTGCTCTGATTTGTCATCCTGAGTGTCTCAGAGATAAAAGGTAGCATAGTTTTGTTTGATAAAATCTATTTTTATTAAATGTAGGGACTGGGTTCTACATTTTGAACACCTGCTGTCTCTCTTTATTTTCTTTGTGGTCTCATTGTTTTTTCACATGTCTGTCCCAAATGGCACCCTAGGGCTGATTAAAGTACTGCACTATATAGGGAATAGGGTGCTATTTGCGACAGAGACCGTTTTCCCCCACAAGTAGACCCAAATAATGTTGCTGCTACTGTCTCTTATGACCGATAAAAGATTCTGGATATCAGAACAGCGATTACTCACCTCAAACTGGACAAAGATATTTTTTAGGAGTCTGATGCGAAGGATATACTGTTCCTCGCCGACCCGGGCCCAAATCCCCATCATTCGCATGAAGAAAAGACGGAGATACAGGGGGCGCAGATCCGGGAGCCTTGTGAGAATTCGTCACCTGCCTCAACCATCCCTTCTCTTGGAAAATGTGCAATCACTGGAGAATAAACTGGATGAGCTCTGTTCGAGATCATCCTACCAACAGGACATAAAAAACTGAAATATCTTGTGTTTCAACGAATCATGGCTGAACGACGACACAGATAATATACAGTTGGCTGGGATTTCCGTGCATCAGCAGGACAGAACAGCTACATCCGGTAAGATGAGGGGTGGTGTGTGTCGATTTTGTCAATAACAGCTGGTGCGCGATGTCTAATATTAAGGAAGTCTCGAGGTATTATTCGCCTGAGGTAGAGTACCTCATGATAAGCTGTAGACCATAATATCTACTAAGAGAGATTGCCTCTATATTTTTCCTAGCCGTCTATTTACCACCACAAGCCGTTGCTGGCACTAAGACCACACTCATGCCATAAGCAAACAAGATAATGCTCATCTAGAAGCGGCGCTCCTAGTGGCCGAGGACTTTAATGCAGGTAAACTTAAATCGTTTTACCTCATTTCTACCAGCATGTCACGTGCAACCAGAGGAGAAAAAAAACTCTAGACCACCTTTACTCCACACACAGAGATGCATGCAAAGCTCTCCATATACTCCTGATTCCTGCTTACAAGCAAAAACTAAAGTACCAGTGACTTGCTCAACACGGAAGTGGTCAGATGACGTGGATGCTATGCTACAGGACTGTTTTGCTAGCACAGACTGGAATATGTTCCGGGATTCATCCAATGGTATTGAGTAGTATACCACCTCAGTCACCGGCTTCATCAATAAGTGCATCAACGACGTCGTCCCCACAGTGACCGTACGTACATATCCCAACCAGAGGCCATGGATTACAGGCAACGTCTGCACCGACACTAATCCGGACTCTTATAAGAAATCCCGCTATGCCCACAGATGAACCATCAAACAAGCAAAGCGTCAACACAGGACTAAGATTGAATCCTACTACACCGGCTCTGATGCTCATTGGATGTGGCAGGGATTGCAAACTATTACGGACTACAAAGGGAAACCCAGCCGTGAGCTGCCCAGTGACACAAGCCTACCAGATGAGCTAGATGCATTTTATGCTCGGGTCGAGGCAAGCAACACTGAAGCATGCATGAAAGCACCAGCTGTTCCAGACGACTGTGTGAACACGCTCTCCGCAGCTGATGTGAGCAAGACCTTCAAACAGGTCAACATTCACAAGGCCGCGGGGCCAGACGGATTACCAGGACATGTACTCAGAGTATGCGCAGACCAACTGGCAAGTGTCTTCACTGACATTTTCAACCGTCCAAGTCTGTAATATGTCGTGGAAAATTGCGAGATTATGTTATAGTGCTTGAAAGATTATATTATAATCTTTGTATTGCATTAGAATGGTTGTTTTATTCGACAGAATAGAATCTGTCGACTATTGTGTGTTCAGTGTTCCACTGAGGATGGGCCTCTATGAGATAACACTGACAGAGGAGATTTACGAGATTTAGGCCAATAGAGCCTAAAGAGCATTCCAGATAGTGAGGTAATGTTTTTGTACTATGAAGTACCAGGAACGAGATTAGAACCTCGTCTTAGAAACCAAACTGAACGATAATTTATAGCTAATGCTATCTGGCTATGGGATAGCCAGATAGCATTATGCTATCTTACCTCACTATCTGTGGTTTGTCATGTAAGTTGAGAGGGGTGTATCTTGGCTATAAAAGATCTTTGTATTCGACTGTAGGGACTCTCAGAATTCATTATAGACACTGAATTGATCTGAGGGTCAAAGGGCTATGGTGAAGCTCACATAATTAAAGATGAAGTTTAAGTATAACTCTGACTGGTGTGGTTTGTAACTCTCCTCATTTAGTAATACAGAAAATTGCTACGACAAATACCTTCATGTTTCAAGCAGACCACCATAGTCCCTGTGCCCAAGAAAGCGAAGGTAACCTAACCTGTTTTGAAAGGCTGGTCATGGCTCACATCAACATCCTTAACTCGTATACCCTAGACCAACTCCAATTCGCGTACCGTCCCAACAGATCCACAGATGACACAATCTCAATCGCACTCCACACTGCCCTTTTCCACCTGGACAAAAGGAACACCTAAGTGAGAATGCTGTTCATTGACTGCTGCTCAGCGTTCAACACCATAGTGCCCACAAAGCTCATCATTAAGCTAAGCATCCTAGGACTAAACACGTCCCTCTGCAACTGGATCCTGGACTTCGTGACGGGCCGCCCCCAGGTGGCAAGGGTAGGCAACAACACATCTGCCATGCTGATCCTCAGGGGTGCGTGCTTTGTCCCCTCCTGTACTCCCTATCCACCCACGACTGCGTGGCCAACACATCATTAAGTTTGCTGACGACAGTGCTGATGAGAGTGGTAGGCCTGATCCCCGACAACGATGAGACAGCCCATAGAGAGGAGGTCAGAGACCTGGCAGTGTGGTAAGACAAGCAAGACAAAGGAGCTGATCATGGACTACAGGAAAAGGAGGGCCGAACAGGTTCCCATTCACATCGACAGGGTTGTAGTGGAGCGGGTCAAGAGTTTCAAGTTCCTTGGTGTCCACATCACCAACAAACTATCATGGTCCAAACACACCAAGAAAGTTGTAAAGAGGGCACGCATGGTATGGCAACTGCTCGGCATCCGACCGTAAGGCACTGCAGAGGGTAGTGCGTACATCACAGGGGCCAAGCTTCCTGCCACCCAGGACCTATATACTAGAAGGTGTCAGAGGAAGGCCCAAAAAATTGTCAAAGACTCCAGTCACCCAAGTCATAGACTGTTCTCTCTAGGTCCAAAAGGTTCCTTAACAGCTTTTACCCCCAAGCCATAAGACTGCTGAACAATTAATCAAATGGCCACCCAGACTATTTGCATTGACCCCCCCTTTGTTTTGTACACTGCTGCTACTCGCTGTTTATTATCCATTTATAGCCACTTCACCCCTACCTACATGTACAAATTACCTCAACTAACCTGTACCGCCGCACACTGACTCAGTACCGGTTGTCACGATCGTCGTAGTGAGGAGACCAAAGCGCAGCGTGACGACATATTTTTAATACAAGACGACAAAACACAAAAGGCACTAAACAAACTAACAAAATAACAAAACGAACGTGAACGCTATAAACAAAGAGTGCAGACATGCAACTTCACATAGACAATAACCCACCAACCAAACTGGAAAATAGCAACCTAAATAGGATCCCCAATCAGAGACAACGATAAACAGCTGCCTCTGATTGGGAACCAATCTAGGCCACCATAGACCTACATATGTCTAGACTAGACACACACACCTAGACATACAAAAAACCCTAGACAAGACAAAAACACACATACCACCCTCGTCACACCCTGACCTAACCAAAATAATAAAGAAAACAAAGAATACTAAGGTCAGGGCGTGACACCGGTGCCCCCTGTTTATAGCCTCGTTATTGCTATTTTATTGTGTTCTTTATTTTAAAAATGTTTTACTGTTTTTTCTTGACTAAATATTTTCTTAACTATATTTTCTTAAAACTGCATTGTTGGTTAAGGGCTTGTAACCATGTGACAAATCAAAATGTATTTGATTTGATCTCCATAGACTTTATAAAGTATTTTAGAAACTGAGGAAACTGAGACACTGTGGGTGTGGGCACACATCAATAAGAGTGTTGAATTTGCCATCATGTTGAAAGCGCCTGCATGCTGGCCGCTCGTATGAACATTAATTGTGCCACAGAGTCATTACTTAAGAACTACAGATGTATCAAGTAAATGAATTGCTATTTGCTTGTGAAAATGTGATGGTATGCATTTATTAAATTGTTACAATTTTTGTTGGTGGTCTATTTTTAAAGGGTGTTGCCAAATGGAGTTTGGCTTTAAGCTCCACACAACAAGACGGCTTGCCAACTTCAACTCTGGTTTTGCAACCAGATGGAATGCGATCTTCAGTAACAGTCACTGCTGTGGGATTCTACCACTCTTATTACCAAACGTTTGTTTCCTCATAGCTCTCAGTACATGAACATTTTTAACCATTTCTAACTTGCATGGATTTTTTTGTTTAACTTATCTGCGAACTGTGTCTCTGTTGGAGAAAAAAAATCATCATGTGTGAGCAGGGCAATGCACAGACCTTGTGACAGTCAGGTGCTCAACGAGAAAAAAGGGCACCCCCCTCAATTTGTTTTTAGAACAGCAACACATTTTTGGTCTTAAATTCCTTCCCATTCATAATTCTCTACTGTACATAAATATATTCTGTTGCATTTATTTTCTACAAAAACACACTCATTCAATTGTTAACAAGAGCCAGCTAACCTACTGCTCACAAAGAGGACAAAGAGGTCAGCTATCAGCTGATTATAGTGAATGTACTGTATGCTACTGAAACAAACTAGTCTTTTACCTGTGGCTGAAGTTGATTCTGATACTGACATCTGCCTCTTAGGCCTACAAATGAACAGCCGAATTGAACCCATTCATGTCCCTGACCGATTACCTCTTTTAATATACTTAAGTATCAAAAGTAAACTTAATTGCTCAAATATACTTAAGTATCAAAGTAAAAGTATAAATCATTAAATTATATATAAAATAATAATAATAATTTACAGATAGCCAGGGGGACTCCAAAACTCAGACATAGGTATACAAACAAAACATTTGTGTTTAGTGAGTGTACCAGATCAGAGGCAGTAGGGATGACTAGGGATGTTCTCTTGATAAGTGTGTGAATTCGACTGTTTTCCTGTTCTGCTAAGCGTTCAAATGTAACGAGTACTTTTGGGTGTCAGGGAAAATGTATGGAGTAACAAGTACATTATTTTCTTTAGGAATGTAGTGAAAAATATATATAATTAGTAAAGTACAAATACCCCCCAAAAGCTACTTAAGTAGTACTTTCCATTTGTTTTGCTGAAGTACTTTACACCACTGCTCTGGTGTCACTTTGTTCTCCATTAGCTGAACACACATGCCTTATGTACGGGGCTTTTCTCCATTAGCTGAACATACATGCCTTATGTACGGGGCTTTTCTCCATTAGCTGAACATACATGCCTTATGTACGGGGCTTTTCTCCATTAGCTGAACATACATGCCTTATGTACGGGGCTTTTCTCCATTAGCTGAACATACATGCCTTATGTACGGGGCTTTTCTCCATTAGCTGAACATACATGCCTTATGTACGGGGCTTTTCTCCATTAGCTGAACATACATGCCTTATGTACGGGGCTTTTCTCCATTAGCTGAACATACATGCCTTATGTACGGGGCTTTTCTCCATTAGCTGAACATACATGCCTTATGTACGGGGCTTTTCTCCATTAGCTGAACATACATGCCTTATGTACGGGGCTTTTCTCCATTAGCTGAACATACATGCCTTATGTACGGGGCTTTTCTCCATTAGCTGAACATACATGCCTTATGTACGGGGCTTTTCTCCATTAGCTGAACACACATGCCTTATGTACGGGGCTGTTCTCCATTAGCTGAACACACATGCCTTATGTACGGGGCTTTTCTCCATTAGCTGAACACACATGCCTTATGTACGGGGCTTTTCTCCATTAGCTGAACACACATGCCTTATGTACGGGGCTTTTCACCATTAGCTGAACATACATGCCTTATGTACGGGGCTTTTCTCCATTAGCTGAACATACATGCCTTATGTACGGGGCTTTTCTCCATTAGCTGAACATACATGCCTTATGTACGGGGCTTTTCTCCATTAGCTGAACATACATGCCTTATGTACGGGGCTTTTCTCCATTAGCTGAACATACATGCCTTATGTACGGGGCTTTTCTCCATTAGCTGAACATACATGCCTTATGTACGGGGCTTTTCTCCATTAGCTGAACATACATGCCTTATGTACGGGGCTTTTCTCCATTAGCTGAACATACATGCCTTATGTACGGGGCTTTTCTCCATTAGCTGAACATACATGCCTTATGTACGGGGCTTTTCTCCATTAGCTGAACATACATGCCTTATGTACGGGGCTTTTCTCCATTAGCTGAACATACATGCCTTATGTACGGGGCTTTTCTCCATTAGCTGAACACACATGCCTTATGTACGGGGCTTTTCTCCATTAGCTGACCATACATGCCTTATGTACGGGGCTTTTCTCCATTAGCTGAACACACATGCCTTATGTACGGGGCTTTTCTCCATTAGCTGAACACACATGCCTTATGTACGGGGCTTTTCTCCATTAGCTGAACACACATGCCTTATGTACGGGGCTTTTCTCCATTAGCTGAACATACATGCCTTATGTACGGGGCTTTTCTCCATTAGCTGAACATACATGCCTTATGTACGGGGCTTTTCTCCATTAGCTGAACATACATGCCTTATGTACGGGGCTTTTCTCCATTAGCTGAACATACATGCCTTATGTACGGGGCTTTTCTCCATTAGCTGAACATACATGCCTTATGTACGGGGCTTTTCTCCATTAGCTGAACATACATGCCTTATGTACGGGGCTTTTCTCCATTAGCTGAACATACATGCCTTATGTACGGGGCTTTTCTCCATTAGCTGAACATACATGCCTTATGTACGGGGCTTTTCTCCATTAGCTGAACATACATGCCTTATGTACGGGGCTTTTCTCCATTAGCTGAACACACATGCCTTATGTACGGGGCTTTTCTCCATTAGCTGAACACACATGCCTTATGTACGGGGCTTTTCTCCATTAGCTGAACACACATGCCTTATGTACGGGGCTTTTCTCCATTAGCTGAACACACATGCCTTATGTACGGGGCTTTTCTCCATTAGCTGAACACACATGCCTTATGTACGGGACTTTTCTCCATTAGCTGAACATACATGCCTTATGTACGGGGCTTTTCTCCATTAGCTGAACATACATGCCTTATGTACGGGGCTTTTCTCCATTAGCTGAACATACATGCCTTATGTACGGGGCTTTTCTCCATTAGCTGAACATACATGCCTTATGTACGGGGCTTTTCTCCATTAGCTGAACATACATGCCTTATGTACGGGGCTTTTCTCCATTAGCTGAACATACATGCCTTATGTACGGGGCTTTTCTCCATTAGCTGAACATACATGCCTTATGTACGGGGCTTTTCTCCATTAGCTGAACATACATGCCTTATGTACGGGGCTTTTCTCCATTAGCTGAACATACATGCCTTATGTACGGGGCTTTTCTCCATTAGCTGAACATACATGCCTTATGTACGGGGCTTTTCACCATTAGCTGAACATACATGCCTTATGTACGGGGCTTTTCTCCATTAGCTGAACATACATGCCTTATGTACGGGGCTTTTCTCCATTAGCTGAACATACATGCCTTATGTACGGGGCTTTTCTCCATTAGCTGAACACACATGCCTTATGTACGGGGCTTTTCTCCATTAGCTGAACATACATGCCTTATGTACGGGGCTTTTCACCATTAGCTGAACATACATGTCTTATGTACGGGGCTTTTCTCCATTAGCTGAACATACATGCCTTATGTACGGGGCTTTTCTCCATTAGCTGAACATACATGCCTTATGTACGGGGCTTTTCTCCATTAGCTTAACATACATGCCTTATGTACGGGGCTTTTCTATCATTTGTATTTATAGACCCAAATTAACTGCACAGTCCAGTCCAGCAGAGAGAGGTAGAGGGGGGACAGAGAGAGAAAAATAATAGACAGACAGAAAAACAGAAAGAAAGACTGCGATAGAGAAACAAAGAAAGAGAGAGAAACATCAAGAGAGAAACATCAAGAGAGAGAGGGAGAGAGAGAGAAACAGCAAGAGAGAAACATCAAGAGATAGAGGGAGAGAGAGAGAAACAGCAAGAGAGAGAGGGAGAGAGAGAGAAACAGCAAGAGCGAGAAACAGAGAGAGAGAACCAGAGAGAGAGAGAGAGCGAGAGAGAGAGAGAGAAACAGCAAGAAAGAGAAACAGAGAAAGAGAACCAGAGAGAGAGAGAGCGAGAGAGAGAGAGAGAGAAACAGCAAGAGCGAGAAACAGAGAGAGAGAACCAGAGAGAGAGAGAGAGCGAGAGAGAGAGAGAGAAACAGCAAGAAAGAGAAACAGAAAAAGAGAACCAGAGAGAGAGAGAGCGAGAGAGAGAGAGAGAGAGAGAGAGAGAGAGAGAGAGAGAGAGAGAGAGAGAGAGAGAAACAGAGAAAGAGAACCAGAGAGAGAGAGAGAGCGAGAGAGAGAGAGAGAGAGAGAGAGAGAGAGAGAGAGAGAGAGAGAGAGCGAGAGAGAGAGAGAGAGAGAGAAACAGCAAGAGAGAGGAACAGAGAAAGAGAACGAGAGAGAGAGAGAGAGAGAGAGAGAGAGAGAGAGAGAGAGAGAGAGAGAGAGAAACAGAGAAAGAGAACCAGAGAGAGAGAGAGAGAGAGAGAGAGAGAGAGAGAGAGAGAGAGAAACAGCAAGAAAGAGAAACAGAGAAAGAGAACCAGAGAGAGAGAGAGAGAGAGAGAAACAGCAAGAGCGAGAAACAGAGAGAGAGAACCAGAGAGAGAGAGAGAGCGAGAGAGAGAGAGAGAAACAGCAAGAAAGAGAAACAGAGAAAGAGAACCAGAGAGAGAGAGAGCGAGAGAGAGAGAGAGAGAGAGATAGAGAGTGAGAGAGAGAAGTGAAGTAGTCCTCTAAAGACATAAAAGACAATAATACAAGAAACAACACTTCTATTGCAACATTGTAGCCAACATCACCAGCGTTGCTATGGAAATTGTTTACCCACCAGACATCAAAACAGAGAAAGCTAAGAAAAGTTTCAAAGGTTTGTTGATGGGACAGAACCATGAATGCCTGTTTGCAGATCTTACCAGTTGCAAAACAAGAGCAAATTTAATTTTTAATACCAAACGAGGGCACATATGGAAAAGGGTTATTTGCAACCATTTCCCTTTCTCAAAAAAGAGAGGCATCAGCCAAGGATGTCAGATCAGCATTTTTGAAGAAGCTGACCCTAGCAACACATATCAAACAGTGAACGTATATAATAATGGAACTGTATTGATACAAGGCAATGATTCAAGCCTCCAGGCTTTTGAGAATAGGTTTACTACCCTAAAAGCAGAAGCTGAAATCATCTCAGAAACTGAGGAAAAAGTCAAGGAGGGAGATGACGGTGAAAAGCAGGCCCCAACGGTCTCTGTGACCCAGCAAGAAGCCCTCAGTGTCCCTCTACCTACCTCACCTGCAGCAGACAGAGCCAAGGACATGCCTACAACACCAAGAACACCTGCTATGCAACGTTTCCACAACACCCTCTCTCTAGTCGAAGCAGAGGTCATAGAACTCAGAGAGAACAAGCTTCAAGAGGAGGACACTGTCCAGAAACTTAAAGAAGAGATGAAACAGTTCAAGGAGGAGAGCAGAGCATCTATTGCTAAACTAGAAAGCAGAATGGACAAACTGAGTCAGACAAATGATGACCTCAGAGACCATCTGAGCACAACAAGAAAGGAGCTAGAACAAAGAGAGAGATACATTGACCTCCTCAACCAGCAGCGAGTCATTATGTCCTCTGCATCTAGAGAACATGTCCACCAGCTTGGCATAACACAAGCAGAACCCGAGACCAGCCTGGCCTCCACCACACAGCCTGATGACACTGCACCAGCCTACCAGTCTGCTCCAGCCCAGGTCAGCCAACCAGCCTCTCAGTCTGCTCCAACACAGTGTGCTCCAGCCCAGGTCAGAATACCAATCTCCCAGTCTGCTCCAGCACAGGTCAGAATACCAGTCTCCCAGTCTGCTCCAGCACAGGTCAGAATACCAGTCTCCCAGTCTGCTCCAGCACAGTGTGCTCCAGCCCAGGTCAACCTACCAGCCTCTCAGTCTGCTCCAGCCCAGGTCAGCCAACCAGCCTCTCAGTCTGCTCCAACACAGTGTGCTCCAGCCCAGGTCAGAATACCAGCCTCCCAGTCTGCTCCAGCCCAGGTCAGAATACCAGCCTCCCAGTCTGCTCCAGCCCAGGTCAGAATACCAGTCTCCCAGTCTGCTCTAGCCAGACAGTCACCCACAACTGCAATCCTTATTGATTCAAATGGGAAGTTCTTAGTCCAGCAAAGATTATTCCCTAGACACCAGGTGTATAAGTTCTGGTGTCCTACAACTGACAGTGCAATGCAGCTACTCAGTCAGACCAGGATTGACACCCTCGACAACATCATCATCCACACTGGCACAAACGACCTTCATGCCAAAGGTGAAGATGTATCTGGGGCAGTGAGAAGAGTGGCAGAACGGGCACAGGCTGTGTTCCCAACAACCAATATAGTTGTGTCCACCCTCCTACCAAGAAAAGACTTCCCAGGACAGTTGATCGACAAAATAAATCAACAGATCACTGTGGACTGTGCCTCACTACTCAACGTCAGAACGGCTCACCACCCCACTCTGACATGTCAACACTTATACGATAATGTACATCTTGATCAGGACAGTGTCAGAACCTTTGCCAAGGACCTAAAAGATGCAACACTTGGCAGGGACCCACACACCCATCACCCCAGCAACAGAGGTCCCCCGCCCCACCTTCTGAAACAACAGTACCTCCACCATCCCCAGGAGAAAAGAGCCAGACACGGCTTATTACAGCACAGCTCTACTAGACCAGGCCCAACACAACACAGATTTACGAGACCAGACCCGCATCAGGACAACACGACTAGACCCGGCCCATCACAACACAGCTCTACTAGACCAGGGCCTTCACAACACAGCTCTACTAGACCAGGCCCATCACAACACAGCTCTACTGGACCAGGCCCATCACAACATAGCTCTACTAGACCAGGCCCATCAGAACACAGCTCTACTGGACCAGGCCCATCACAACACAGCTCTACTAGACCAGGCCCATCACAACACATCTCTACTAGACCTGGCCCATCACAACACAGCTCTACTGGACCTGGCCCGTCACAACACATCTCTACTGGACCTGGCCCATCACAACACAGCTCTGACCACTACTCCAGGGTCGGACAGAGCACTGTCCTTCAGAGAAGTACACCACATGATGCAGTCCACACCATGTATCATTCAGATCATCAGCCTACATATGCTGAGGTAACCTCTGGCAAAAGACACCTAGAACAATCAGAGATAGGAGAGGTGCGCCAACTACTGCAACTAATATGCAGACTACTGAGCTAGACAGACCCTTTAATTCAGGGGCACGCACACGCGCGCACGCACACACACACACACACACAGGGTTGCAGATTGCATTGTACTTATTTTTTGTGCAGTCTTATTCCATTCTTATTAATTTGTTTACAACTATTCTTAATTTTTTATTGGCACCGGTATAATAATAATATTTATATATAATGGTGTGTGTATGTATGTATGTATGTATGTATGTATGTATGTATGTATGTGTGTGTGTGTGTGTGTGTGTGTGTGTGTGTGTGTGTGTGTGTGTGTGTGTGTGTGTGTGTGTGTGTGTGTGTGTGTGTGTGTGTGTGTGTGTGTGTGTGTGTGTGTATATATATGTATGTATATGTATATATATATATATATATATATATATATATATATATATATATTATTTTGTATTGTTTTCAATGTACTTTACTCAAACCAGTGAATATCACTTATTATAAATGAGATCATTAACTATCAGCTCTTGGAATATCCAGGGACTTTACTCTTCACATTTTGGTTATAAAACAACAAATCCAGAATTTATTAAAAACATCAAAGGACAGGACATCATAATCCTACTGGAAACATGGTGTCGTGGAGACATAGATACTCAGTGTCCCTCAGGCTATAGAGAAAGTTTACTACCATCAATCAAACATAAAAATGTTAAACGGGGCCGAGACTCAGGTGGAATCATCATTTGGCATAAGCAGGACTTGGCACTGAATGAAATGAAAAAAGGTACCAGTCACATTTGGCTAAAACTTAACAAAGGTATAATCTATTGTGACAATGATGTGTACATATGTGCAGCTTATGCTCCTCCTTCAGATTCACCATATTATGATGATCAGTTTTTTGACAATCTCGATACAGAAATCATTACATTTCAGGCAGAGGGTAAAGTGCTTCTTTGTGGAGATTTCAATGCAAGAACAGGTTCTGAGCCTGACTACACTGATGCGGGAGGTAACCACCACATATTTGGTAACCCCTCCTTGTACAGCAGCCCTATTATAAATAATAGAAACAGTCCTGACCAAATACTGAACAAAAATGGGAAGGAGTTAGTGCATCTCTGTCGAGCCTTAGGCCTGTACATGCTTAATGGTAGAATCAGAGGGGACTCTTTAGGTCAGTTTACTTACTGCTCAGCTCTTGGGACAAGTGTAGTCGATTATGCCATCACGGACATTGACCCCTCCTCCATTAGTGCATTCACTGTCAGACCACAGACACCATTGTCAGATCACAGTCAGATCAACGTGTTTTTGAAGAAATTAACCGGCAATATTCATTCAAAAAAACTGCCCAATAAACTCTTCAACATAAACCAATCATACAGATGGGCTCCAAACAGTGCAGAGAGATTCATTGAAACATTGAACTCAAAAGAAATGATGAACTCTATACAGTTTTTCAATAACTCACAATACCAAAACAATAAAGATGGTGTCAATTCGGCTACTCTAAACATCAACTGCATATTCCAAAAAGCAGCATCGAAAGCAAATTTAAGAAAACCAAAGAAATGCAACATCAGAAACAAAAAACAAAATGTTTCTGACAAATGGTTTGATAATGAATGTAAAACAATTAGAAAACACCTAAGACAAATGTCAAACAAAAAACATAAGCAGCAAAACAACCCAGAGCTACGATATGAATACTTTGAAACTCTGAAACAGTATAAACATACACTGAAACGCAAGAAACTGAATTATACCAACAAGACACTTGATGAAATTGAAAACGCAATTGACCAAAATCAGTTCTGGGACATGTGGAACAATTTAAGCACAACAAAGCCACAAGAATTAGCCATACAAGATGTAGGAATTTGGAAAACTTATTTTGATAATCTATACAAAAACATCCCACAAAAAGACTTAAAACAGAACCAATTAGAAATTAAAGAAAAATTGAACATCCTTGAATCAGTCATTAAAAATAACCAAAATCCATTAGATTACCCAATAACCCAACAAGAACTAAATGAAAAGCTCAAATCTATTAAATCAAAGAAGGCTTGTGGTCTAGACAACATCAGAAATGAAATGCTGAAAAACAGCACACCTGAGTTGCAAAATGCTGTGCTTAAATTGTTCAACATGGTTTTAACTTCTGGCTGCTTCCCTGATGTCTGGAACCAGGGGCTCATCTCCCCTATCCACAAAAGTGGAGACAAATCAGACCCCAATAATTACAGGGGAATTTGTGTAAACAGTAACTTGGGAAAGGTTTTCTGTAGCATTTTGAATTCAAGAATCCAAACCTTTCTTCAAGAAAAAAATGTAATAACTAAATGTCAAATTGGCTTTCTCCCTAACCATCGCACTACTGACCATATATACACCTTACACACACTAATTAATAAACATGTCCACCAAAAAAAAGAGGGCAAAATCTTTGCTTGCTTTATTGACTTTAAAAAAGCATTTGATTCTATTTGGCACGAAGGGCTATTCTACAAAATTCTACAAAGTGGGCTTGGTGGTAAGGTGTATGACTTAATAAAATGTATGTACACAGAAAACAAGTGTGCAATAAAAATCAAAAACCAAAGAACAGAATTCTTTTCACAATGTCGAGGTGTGAGACAAGGCTGTAGTTTGAGTCCAAATCTTTTCAACATTTATATCAATGAATTAGCAGACATGTTGGACCATTCTCCAGCCCCAGGACTCACACTATTTGACACAGAGGTGAAATACCTGCTATATGCTGATGACTTGGTACTTCTATCACCAACCAAAGAAGGTCTTCAACAGAACATTAATATTCTCGAGCAATATTGCCATAATTGGGCCCTGGCAGTAAATTTCCCAAAAACTAAAATCATGATTTTCCAAAAACAAAACAGATGTCAGAAACACAAATATAAATTCACCCTGAACAACACCATAATTGAACACACAAAAAATTACACCTACCTTGGTCTGACCATATCTGCATCGGGAAACTTTAATATGGCAGTGAATGCACTCAAAGAAAAAGCCCGCAGAGCATTGTATGCAATAAAAATGAAATTATTCAAAATCAACATCCCAATTAGAATTTGGACCAAAATATTTGACAGTGTAATCCTACCAATAGCTCTTTACGGAAGTGAGGTTTGGGGGCCACTCAATAAACTGGACTTTAAAATGTGGGACAAACATCCAATTGAAACCCTACATGCAGAATTCTGTCGGAAAATCCTACAAGTCCAGAGAAATACACCAACTAATGCATGTAGGGCAGAATTGGGCCGCTTTCCAGTAATAATGAAAATACAGAAAAGATCATTAAAATTTTGGCTACATCTAAATTCAAGTCCAAATTCGAGTCTGCAATTTAAAGCACTTCAAACCCAAGAGCTGAGCCCAGAAACGAGCCCTCTCAGTCAGCTGGTGTTGGACCTAACCAACCAAGCTGACACCAGCACTGCTTCAAAAGAAAGAATTCCAATAAACAAAATCATGAACCAATCAAAGGACTCATATTTACAACATTGGAAAAACGAAACAAAATCCCAAAGCCGACTAAATTGCTATCTGACCCTAAACAGAGAATATGAATTGGCTGAATATCTCTACTCTGTCAGAGATTCGAAGCAGAGACAGATCCTTACCAAGTACAGGCTGAGTGACCACCGATTGGCAATAGAAACCGGCAGACATAAAAAGACATGGCTACCCAAAGAGGAGCGTGTATGTGGTCACTGCCTGACAGGGGACGTAGAAACAGAGATGCACTTTCTCCTTTACTGTGATAAATATTCCTCACCAAGAGATTCATTATTCACAGAAATGACTACATTTATTCCAAATTTTAACTTATTAAACCCAGAGGAAAAACTAAAAATACTCATGGGCGAAGGAGCAATGGCTCCTCTTGCAGCCAAATATGTATTTGCCTGCCATAGCCTGAGGGACACTGAATAATAACATCTGCATAGTAAGCAGTAACTTACTTATTATGACTGTTATTGTTATTACTGTTATTGTTATTATTATTATTATTGTTGTTTATCATTCCTGATAGTAATGGTATGGGTGGTAATGGTAATGATAGCAGTTTAATGATGGTGGTGGTGGTAGTGGTGCATTACACCATACATTACATTCGACTATTGACTGTTACCATTTTATTGTTACTATTTTTATATTTAATTTTGTATTATTATTTACTGCCATTCTATATTATTATTTGTCATTGTTTTAATTGTATTACAATGTATATTGTATACATTGTTGCTTTGGCAATATTGACACAATGTTTTTCATGCCAATAAAGCAGCTTGAATTTGAATTTGAATTTGAGAGAGAGAGAGAGGAGAGAGAGAGAGAGAGAAAGAGAGAGAGAGAGAGGAGGAGAGAGAGAGAGAGAGAGAAAGAGAGAGAGAGAACAGAGAGAGAGAGGAAGAGAAGAGAAGAGAGGAGAGAAGGAGAGAGAGAGAGAGAGAGAGAGAAAGAGAGAGAGAGAACAGAAAGAGAGAGAGAGAGAGAGAGAGAGAGAGAGAGAGAGAGAGAGAGAGAGAGAGAGACAGAGAGAAGAGAAGAGAGAGAGAGAGGAGAGAGAGAGAGAGAGAGAGACAGAGAAGAGGAGAAACAGAGAGAGAGAACAGAGAGAGAGAGAGAGGAGAGAGAGAGAGAAACAGAGAAAGAGAAACAGAGAAGAGAAGAGAGAGAGAGAGGAGAGAGAGAGAGAGAGAGAAAGAGAGGAGAAACAGAGAGAGAGAACAGAGAGAGAGAGAGCGAGAGAGAGAGAGAAACAGAAGAAAGAGAAACAGAGAGAGAAGAGAGAGAGAGAGAGGAGAGAGAGAGGCGATAGAGAGAGAAGAAAGCAAGACATACAGGAGGAGAGAGCGAGAGAGAGAGAGAACAGCAAGAGAGAGGAACAGAGAAAGAGATACGAAGAGAGAGAGAGAGAGCGGAGAGGAGAGAGAGAGAGAGAGAGAGAAACAGAGAAAGAGAACCGAGAGAGAGAGAGAGAGCGAGAGAGAGAAACAGCAAGAGAGAGGAACAGAGAAAGAGAACAAGAGAGAGAGAGGAGAGGGAGAAGAGAGAGAGAGAGAGAAGAGAGAGGAAGAGAGAAAGAGAGAAACAGAGAAAGAGAACCAGAGAGAGAGAGCGAGAGAGAGAGGAGAGAGAGAGAGAGAGAGAGAGAGAAGAGAGAAACAGCAAGAGAGAGGAACAGAGAAAGAGAACCAGAGAGAGAGAGAGAGAGAGAGGGAGAGAGAGAGAGAGAGAGAGAGAAGAGAGAGAGAGAGAGAGAGTAGAGAGAGAGAGAGAGAGGAGAGAGGAGAGAGAGAGAGAGAGAGAGAGAAAAACAGCAAGAGAGAGGCACAGAGAAAGAGAACCAGAGAGAGAGAGAGAACGAGAGAGAGAGAGAGAGAGAGAGAGAGAGAGAGAGAGAGAGAGGAGAGAGAAGAGAGAGAGAGGAGAGAGAGAGAGAGAGAAAAACAGCAAGAGAGAGGAACAGAGAAAGAGAACCAGAGAAAGAGAACCAGAGAGAGAGAGAGAGAGAGAGAGAGAGAGAGAGAGAGAGAGAGAGAGAGAAAGAGAGAGAGAGAGAGAGAGAGAGAGAGAGAGAGAGAGAGAGAGAGAGAGAGAGAGAGAGAGAGAGAGAGAAACAGCAAGAGAGAGAAACACAGAGAGAGAGTGTGTCCTGTTTGGCTCTTATGTTCTCAAAGGCAGCTATATTGTTCCGCCCGGGTGTGAAAGTGACTAAGGAGACATGGACATGGGAGATAATCGTCTACTTGACAGAGAGGAACAATAGGAGGTCAACCAGGGTCCCCAGGAGCACTGTGGCCTCTCAGAGTTGAGTTTATGAACACAGCGTCTTCCTGTCCTCACCACTCGCTGGTGTGTGTGTCTCAAATCAAATCAAATTGTATTTGTGCACGTGTGAGTGTGTGAGTGTTTCCTGTCCTCACACTCACTGGTGTGTATTAAATTAAATTGTATTTGTGCGTGTGTGAGTGTGTGCGTGTGTGTTTGCATGAGTGTGTCTGTGCTCGTGCGTGTGTGTTCGCGTGCATATGTGCGTGTGTGTGACTGGGTCCCAGACACTGCTGTTAGGAGGTGTTTGGCTCCCAGTGACCTTCCATGAGCTTTATTCTACTGTCCCATCCATCATATCTTTACTACAGTATACTGTACCATACATAGAGGACTGAGGTAATGAACCATATGGAAAGTTACTTACACACATGCATACAATAAAAAACACAGAACTACTGTAGAAGTGTAGTGGGTAGAACTTTCTTTAGAAGCTGCCGTTATGCAGATTATTTGACCTCTTGGATAGAATGAAGAACCTCTGACTTACTATGTCATTGTTATAACCATTCTTATAACACATTTTTTAAATGTTAATGTTAACTGTTTTTCCCACCACTTATGTATGAGGGAAAATGAACCCACAACTTGGATGTGTGTAACCCTGACTTTCCAGACTTTTCTGTCAGGCAGCGATCGACCGTGTGATCATGTTGTGCTTTAGCTACTGTTGAGCAGGAAGTCTTTTGTGAGATTTCCCCACTGTTTTGTTATTCTTCTGTGTATATTACACCAGGAAACTCATACCCGGTGACTTTGACTCATTTTTTCTTCTAGTTTCCCCCCCTGTCCTGTCCACACAAAACATTATCTTCCCGTTCCCAACCTTCATCCCTATAACTCAGAAATGCCGCTTACATCACAGAGGTTGTAGCCACTAGCCAGTACTGCTTACATCACAGAGGTGTAGCCACTAGCCAGTACTGCTTACATCACAGAGGTGTAGCCGCTAGCCAGTACTGCTTACATCACAGAGGTCTAACCACTAGCCAGTACTGCTTACGTCACAGCGGTCTAGCCACTAGCCAGTACTGCTTACATCACAGAGGTCTAGCCGCTAGCCAGTACTGCTTACATCACAGAGGTGTAGCCACTAGCCAGTACTGCTTACATCACAGAGGTCTAGCCACTAGCCAGTACTGCTTACATCACAGAGGTCTAGCCACTAGCCAGTACTGCTTACATCACAGAGGTCTAGCCACTAGCCAGTACTGCTTACATCACAGAGGTCTAGCCACTAGCCAGTACTGCTTACATCACAGAGGTGTAGCCGCTAGCCAGTACTGCTTACATCACAGAGGTCTAGCCACTAGCCAGTACTGCTTACATCACAGAGGTGTAGCCACTAGCCAGTACTGCTTACATCACAGAGGTCTAGCCACTAGCCAGTACTGCTTACATCACAGAGGTCTAACCACTAGCCAGTACTGCTTACATCACAGAGGTCTAGCCACTAGCCAGTACTGCTTACATCACAGAGGTCTAGCCACTAGCCGAGTACTGCTTACATCACAGAGGTGTAGCCACTAGCCAGTACTGCTTACATCACAGAGGTCTAGCCACTAGCCAGTACTGCTTACATCACAGAGGTCTAACCACTAGCCAGTACTGCTTACATCACAGAGGTCTAGCCACTAGCCAGTACTGCTTACATCACAGAGGTCTAACCACTAGCCAGTACTGCTTACATCACAGAGGTCTATCCACTAGCCAGTACTGCTTCCAATCACAGAGGTCTAGCCACTAGCCAGTACTGCTTACATCACAGAGGTCTAGCCACTAGCCAGTACTGCTTACATCACAGAGGTGTAGCCGCTAGCCAGTACTGCTTACATCACAGAGGTCTAGCCACTAGCCAGTACTGCTTACATCACAGAGGTCTAGCCACTAGCCAGTACTGCTTACCATCACAGAGGTCTAACCACTAGCCAGTACTGCTTAATCACAGAGGTCTAGCCACTAGCCAGTACTGCTTACATCACAGAGGTCTAGCCACTAGCCAGTACTGCTTACATCACAGAGGTGTAGCCACTAGCTAGTACTGCTTACATCACAGAGGTCTAGCCACTAACCAGTACTGCTTACATCACGAGGTCTAGCCACTAGCCAGTACTGCTTACATCACAGAGGTGTAGCCGCTAGCCAGTAACTGCTTACATCACAGTGTACTAGCCACTAGCCAGTACTGCTTACATCACAGAGGTCTAGCCCTAGCCAAGTACTGCTTACATCACAGAGGTCTAGCCACTAGCCAGTACTGCTTACATCACAGAGGTCTAACCACTAGCCCAGTACTGCTTACATCACAGAGGTCTGGCCACTAGCCAGTACTGCTTACATCACAGAGGTCTAGCCACTAGCCAGTACTGCTTACATCACAGAGGTCTAGCCACTAGCCAGTACTGCTTACATCACAGAGGTCTAACCACTAGCCAGTACTTGCTACATCCAGAGGTCTAACCACTAGCCAGTACTGCTTACATCACAGAGGTCTGGCCACTAGCCAGTACTGCTTACATTCACAGAGGTCTAGCCACTAGCCAGTACTGCTTACATCACAGAGGTCTAGCCACTAGCCAGTACTGCTTACATCACAGAGGTCTAACCACTAGCCAGTACTGCTTACATCACAGAGGTCTAACCACTAGCCAGTACTGCTTACATCACAGAGGTCTAGCCACTAGCCAGTACTGCTTACATCACAGAGGTCTAGCCACTAGCCAGTACTGCTAACATCACAGAGGTCTAGCCACTAGCCAGTACTGCTTACATCACAGAGGTCTAGCCACTAGCCAGTACTGCTTACATCACAGAGGTCTAGCCACTAGCCAGTACTGCTTACATCACAGAGGTCTAACCACTAGCCAGTACTGCTTACATCACAGAGGTCTAGCCACTAGCCAGTACTGCTTACATCACAGAGGTCTAGCCACTAGCCAGTACTGCGTACATCACAGAGGTCTAGCCCACTAGCCAGTACTGCTTACATCACAGAGGTCTAGCCACTAGCCAGTACTGCTTAATCACAGAGGTCTAGCCACTAGCCAGTACTGCTTACATCACAGAGGTCTAGCCACTAGCCAGTACTGCTTACATCACAGAGGTCTAACCACTAGCCAGTACTGCTTACATCACAGAGGTCTAGCCACTAGCCAGTACTGCTTAATCACAGAGGTTGTAGCCACTAGCCAGTACTGCTTACATCACAGAGGTGTAGCCACTAGCCAGTACTGCTTACACCACAGAGGTGTAGCCACTAGCCAGTACTGCTTACATCACAGAAGGTGAGACGTGAGGCCACCTAGCCAGTACTGCTTACATCACAGAGGTCTAGCCACTAGCCAGTACTGCTTACATCACAGAGGTCTAACCACTAGCCAGTACTGCTTACATCACAGAGGTCTAACCACTAGCCAGTACTGCTTACATCACAGAGGTCTAGCCACTAGCCAGTACTGCTTACATCACAGAGGTCTAGCCACTAGCCAGTACTGCTTACATCACAGAGGTCTAGCCACTAGCCAGTACTGCTTACATCACAGAGGTCTAACCACTAGCCAGTACTGCTTACATCACAGAGGTCTAGCCACTAGCCAGTACTGCTTACATCACAGAGGTCTAACCACTAGCCAGTACTGCTTACATCACAGAGGTCTAGCCACTAGCCAGTACTGCTTACATCACAGAGGTGTAGCCACTAGCCAGTACTGCTTACATCACAGAGGTCTAACCACTAGCCAGTACTGCTTACATCACAGAGGTCTAGCCACTAGCCAGTACTGCTTACATCACAGAGGTCTAGCCACTAGCCAGTACTGCTTACATCACAGAGGTCTAGCCACTAGCCAGTACTGCTTACATCACAGAGGTCTAACCACTAGCCAGTACTGCTTACATCACAGAGGTCTAGCCACTAGCCAGTACTGCTTACATCACAGAGGTGTAGCCACTAGCCAGTACTGCTTACATCACAGAGGTGTAGCCACTAGCCAGTACTGCTTACACCACAGAGGTGTACCACTAGCCAGTACTGCTTACATCACAGAGGTCTAGCCACTAGCCAGTACTGCTTACATCACAGAGGTCTAGCCACTAGCCAGTACTGCTTACATCACAGAGGTCTAGCCACTAGCCAGTACTGCTTACATCACAGAGGTCTAACCACTAGCCAGTACTGCTTACATCACAGAGGTCTAACCACTAGCCAGTACTGCTTACATCACAGAGGTCTAGCCACTAGCCAGTACTGCTTACATCACAGAGGTCTAGCCACTAGCCAGTACTGCTTACATCACAGAGGTCTAGCCACTAGCCAGTACTGCTTACATCACAGAGATCTAACCACTAGCCAGTACTGCTTACATCACAGAGGTCTAGCCACTAGCCAGTACTGCTTACATCACAGAGGTCTAGCCACTAGCCAGTACTGCTTACATCACAGAGGTCTAGCCACTAGCCGTACTGCTTACATCACAGAGGTCTAACCACTAGCCAGTACTGCTTACATCACAGAGGTCTAACCACTAGCCAGTACTGCTTACATCACAGAGGTCTAGCCACTAGCCAGTACTGCTTACATCACAGAGGTCTAGCCACTAGCCAGTACTGCTTACATCACAGAGGTCTAGCCACTAGCCAGTACTGCTTACATCACAGAGATCTAACCACTAGCCAGTACTGCTTACATCACAGAGGTCTAGCCACTAGCCAGTACTGCTTACATCACAGAGGTCTAGCCACTAGCCAGTACTGCTTACATCACAGAGGTGTAGCCACTAGCCAGTACTGCTTACATCACAGAGGTGTAGCCGCTAGCCAGTACTGCTTACATCACAGAGGTGTAGCCACTAGCCAGTACTGCTTACATCACAGAGGTGTAGCCGCTAGCCAGTACTGCTTACATCACAGAGGTCTAGCCACTAGCCAGTACTGCTTACATCACAGAGGTCTAGCCACTAGCCAGTACTGCTTACATCACAGAGGTCTAGCCACTAGCCAGTACTGCTTACATCACAGAGGTCTAACCACTAGCCAGTACTGCTTACATCACAGAGGTCTAACCACTAGCCAGTACTGCTTACATCACAGAGGTCTAGCCACTAGCCAGTACTGCTTACATCACAGAGGTCCTAGCCACTAGCCAGTACTGCTTACATCACAGAGGTCTAGCCACTAGCCAGTACTGCTTACATCACAGAGATCTAACCACTAGCCAGTACTGCTTACATCACAGAGGTCTAGCCACTAGCCAGTACTGCTTACATCACAGAGGTCTAGCCACTAGCCAGTATGCTTACATCACAGAGGTGTAGCCACTAGCCAGTACTGCTTACATCACAGAGGTGTAGCCGCTAGCCAGTACTGCTTACATCACAGAGGTGTAGCCACTAGCCAGTACTGCTTACATCACAGAGGTGTAGCCGCTAGCCAGTACTGCTTACATCACAGAGGTCTAGCCGCTAGCCAGTACTGCTTACATCACAGAGGTGTAGCCACTAGCCAGTACTGCTTACATCACAGAGGTCTAGCCACTAGCCAGTACTGCTTACATCACAGTGGTCTAGCCACTAGCCAGTACTGCTTACATCACAGAGGTCTAGCCACTAGCCAGTACTGCTTACATCACAGAGGTCTAGCCACTAGCCAGTACTGCTTACATCACAG
The DNA here is from genome assembly GCF_016432855.1 of Salvelinus namaycush. Classification (NCBI taxonomy): domain Eukaryota; kingdom Metazoa; phylum Chordata; class Actinopteri; order Salmoniformes; family Salmonidae; genus Salvelinus; species Salvelinus namaycush. The sequence continues at coordinate 7,778,741 of NC_052333.1, read as the reverse complement.
AGGTCTAACCACTAGCCAGTACTGCTTACATCACAGAGGTCTGGCCACTAGCCAGTACTGCTTACATCACAGAGGTCTAGCCACTAGCCAGTACTGCTTACATCACAGAGGTCTAGGCCACTAGCCAGTACTGCTTACATCACAGAGGTCTAACCACTAGCCAGTACTGCTTACATCACAGAGGTCTAACCACTAGCCAGTACTGCTTACATCACAGAGGTCTGGCCACTAGCCAGTACTGCTTACATCACAGAGGTCTAGCCACTAGCCAGTACTGCTTACATCACAGAGGTCTAGCCACTAGCCAGTACTGCTTACATCACAGAGGTCTAACCACTAGCCAGTACTGCTTACATCACAGAGGTCTAACCACTAGCCAGTACTGCTTACATCACAGAGGTCCTAGCCACTAGCCAGTACTGCTTACATCACAGAGGTCTAGCCACTAGCCAGTACTGCTAACATCACAGAGGTCTAGCCACTAGCCAGTACTGCTTACATCACAGAGGTCTAGCCACTAGCCAGTACTGCTTACATCACAGAGGTCTAGCCACTAGCCAGTACTGCTTACATCACAGAGGTCTAACCACTAGCCAGTACTGCTTACATCACAGAGGTCTAGCCACTAGCCAGTACTGCTTACATCACAGAGGTCTAGCCACTAGCCAGTACTGCTTACATCACAGAGGTCTAGCCACTAGCCAGTACTGCTTACATCACAGAGGTCTAGCCACTAGCCAGTACTGCTTACATCACAGAGGTCTAGCCACTAGCCAGTACTGCTTACATCACAGAGGTCTAGCCACTAGCCAGTACTGCTTACATCACAGAGGTCTAACCACTAGCCAGTACTGCTGCTTACATCACAGAGGTCTAGCCACTAGCCAGTACTGCTTACATCACAGAGGTGTAGCCACTAGCCAGTACTGCTTACATCACAGAGGTGTAGCCACTAGCCAGTACTGCTTACACCACAGAGGTGTAGCCACTAGCCAGTACTGCTTACATCACAGAGGTCTAGCCACTAGCCAGTACTGCTTACATCACAGAGGTCTAGCCACTAGCCAGTACTGCTTACATCACAGAGGTCTAGCCACTAGCCAGTACTGCTTACATCACAGAGGTCTAACCACTAGCCAGTACTGCTTACATCACAGAGGTCTAACCACTAGCCATTACTGCTTACATCACAGAGGTCTAGCCACTAGCCAGTACTGCTTACATCACAGAGGTCCTAGCCACTAGCCAGTACTGCTTACATCACAGAGGTCTAGCCACTAGCCAGTACTGCTTACATCACAGAGGTCTAACCACTAGCCAGTACTGCTTACATCACAGAGGTCTAGCCACTAGCCAGTACTGCTTACATCACAGAGGTCTAACCACTAGCCAGTACTGCTTACATCACAGAGGTCTAGCCACTAGCCAGTACTGCTTACATCACAGAGGTGTAGCCACTAGCCAGTACTGCTTACATCACAGAGGGTCTAACCACTAGCCAGTACTGCTTACATCACAGAGGTCTAGCCACTAGCCAGTACTGCTTACATCACAGAGGTCTAGCCACTAGCCAGTACTGCTTACATCACAGAGGTCTAGCCACTAGCCAGTACTGCTTACATCACAGAGGTCTAACCACTAGCCAGTACTGCTTACATCACAGAGGTCTAGCCACTAGCCAGTACTGCTACATCACAGAGGTGTAGCCACTAGCCAGTACTGCTTACATCACAGAGGTGTAGCCACTAGCCAGTACTGCTTACACCACAGAGGTGTAGCCACTAGCCAGTACTGCTTACATCACAGAGGTCTAGCCACTAGCCAGTACTGGCTTACATCACAGAGGTCTAGCCACTAGCCAGTACTGCTTACATCACAGAGGTCTAGCCACTAGCCAGTACTGCTTACATCACAGAGGTCTAACCACTAGCCAGTACTGCTTACATCACAGAGGTCTAACCACTAGCCAGTACTGCTTACATCACAGAGGTCTAGCCACTAGCCAGTACTGCCTTACATCACAGAGGTCTAGCCACTAGCCAGTACTGCTTACATCACAGAGGTCTAGCCACTAGCCAGTACTGCTTACATCACAGAGATCTAACCACTAGCCAGTACTGCTTACATCACAGAGGTCTAGCCACTAGCCAGTACTGCTTACATCACAGAGGTCTAGCCACTAGCCAGTACTGCTTACATCACAGAGGTGTAGCCACTAGCCAGTACTGCTTACATCACAGAGGTGTAGCCGCTAGCCAGTACTGCTTACATCACAGAGGTGTAGCCACTAGCCAGTACTGCTTACATCACAGAGGTGTAGCCGCTAGCCAGTACTGCTTACATCACAGAGGTCTAGCCGCTAGCCAGTACTGCTTACATCACAGAGGTGTAGCCACTAGCCAGTACTGCTTACATCACAGAGGTCTAGCCACTAGCCAGTACTGCTTACATCACAGAGGTGTAGCCGCTAGCCAGTACTGCTTACATCAAAGAGGTGTAGCCGCTAGTCAGTACTGCTTACATCACAGAGGTCTAGCCACTAGCCAGTACTGCTTACATCACAGAGGTCTAGCCCACTAGCCAGTACTGCTTACATCACAGAGGTCTAGCCACTAGCCAGTACTGCTTACATCACAGAGGTCTAACCACTAGCCAGTACTGCTTAAATCACAGAGGTCTGGCCACTAGCCAGTACTGCTTACATCACAGAGGTCTAGCCACTAGCCAGTACTGCTTACATCACAGAGGTCTAGCCACTAGCCAGTACTGCTTACATCACAGAGGTCTAACCACTAGCCAGTACTGCTTACATCACAGAGGTCTAACCACTAGCCAGTACTGCTTACATCACAGAGGTCTGGCCACTAGCCAGTACTGCTTACATCACAGAGGTCTAGCCACTAGCCAGTACTGCTTACATCACAGAGGTCTAGCCACTAGCCAGTACTGCTTACATCACAGAGGTCTAACCACTAGCAGTACTGCTTACATCACAGAGGTCTAACCACTAGCCAGTACTGCTTACATCACAGAGGTCTAGCCACTAGCCAGTACTGCTTACATCACAGAGGTCTAGCCACTAGCCAGTACTGCTAACATCACAGAGGTCTAGCCACTAGCCAGTACTGCTTACATCACAGAGGTCTAGCCACTAGCCAGTACTGCTTACATCAAGAGGTCTAGCCACTAGCCAGTACTGCTTACATCACAGAGGTCCTAACCACTAGCCAGTACTGCTTACATCACAGAGGTCTAGCCACTAGCCAGTACCTGCTTACATCACAGAGGTCTAGCCACTAGCCAGTACTGCTTACATCACAGAGGTCTAGCCACTAGCCAGTATGCTACATCACAGAGGTCTAGCCACAGCAGTACTGCTTACATCACAGAGGTCTAGCCACTAGCCAGTACTGCTTACATCACAGAGGTCTAGCCACTAGCCAGTACTGCTTACATCACAGAGGTCTACCACTAGCCATTACTGCTTACATCACAGAGGTCTAGCCACTAGCCAGTACTGCTTACATCACAGAGGTGTAGCCACTAGCCAGTACTGCTTTACATCACAGAGGTGTAGCCACTAGCCAGTACTGCTACACCACAGAGGTGTAGCCACTAGCCAGTAACTGCTTACATCACAGAGGTCTAGCCACTAGCCAGTACTGCTTACATCACAGAGGTCTAGCCACTAGCCAGTACCTGCTTAACACAGGGTCAGCCACTAGCACAGTAACTGCTTTACATCACAGAGGTCATAACCACTAGCCAGTACTGCTTACATCACAGTAAGGTCTAACCACTAGCCAGTACTGCTACATCACAGAGGTCTAGCCACTAGCCAGTACTGCTTACATCACAGAGGTCTAGCCACTAGCCAGTACTGTCTTTACAGTCACAGAGGTCTAGCCACTAGCCAGTACTGCTTACATCACAGAGGTCTAACCACTAGCCAGTACTGCTTACATCACAGAGGTCTAGCCACTAGCCAGTACTGCTTACATCACAGAGGTCTAACCACTAGCCAGTACTGCTTACATCACAGAGGTCTAGCCACTAGCCAGTACTGCTTACATCACAGAGGTGTAGCCACTAGCCAGTACTGCTACATCACAGAGGTCTAACCACTAGCCAGTACTGCTTACATCACAGAGGTCTAGCCACTAGCCAGTACTGCTTACATCACAGAGGTCTAGCCACTAGCCAGTACTGCTTACATCACAGAGGTCTAGCCACTAGCCAGTACTGCTTACATCACAGAGGTCTAACCACTAGCCAGTACTGCTTACATCACAGAGGTCTAGCCACTAGCCAGTACTGCTTACATCACAGAGGTGTAGCCACTAGCCAGTACTGCTTACATCACAGAGGTGTAGCCACTAGCCAGTACTGCTTACACCACAGAGGTGTAGCCACTAGCCAGTACTGCTTACATCACAGAGGTCTAGCCACTAGCCAGTACTGCTTACATCACAGAGGTCTAGCCACTAGCCAGTACTGCTTACATCACAGAGGTCTAGCCACTAGCCAGTACTGCTTACATCACAGAGGTCTAACCACTAGCCAGTACTGCTTACATCACAGAGGTCTAACCACTAGCCAGTACTGCTTACATCACAGAGGTCTAGCCACTAGCCAGTACTGCTTACATCACAGAGGTCTAGCCACTAGCCAGTACTGCTTACATCACAGAGGTCTAGCCACTAGCCAGTACTGCTTACATCACAGAGAGTCTAACCACTAGCCAGTACTGCTTACATCACAGAGGTCTAGCCACTAGCCAGTACTGCTTACATCACAGATGTCTAGCCACTAGCCAGTACTGCTTACATCACAGAGGTGTAGCCCTAGCCAGTACTGCTTACATCACAGAGGTGTAGCCGCTAGCCAGTACTGCTTACATCACAGAGGTGTAGCCTAGCCAGTACTGCTTACATCACAGAGGTGTAGCCGCTAGCCAGTACTGCTTACATCACAGAGGTCTAGCCGCTAGCCAGTACTGCTTACATCACAGAGGTGTAGCCACTAGCCAGTACTGCTTACATCACAGAGGTCTAGCCACTAGCCAGTACTGCTTACATCACAGAGGTGTAGCCGCTAGCCAGTACTGCTTACATCAAAGAGGTGTAGCCGCTAGTCAGTACTGCTTACATCACAGAGGTCTAGCCACTAGCCAGTACTGCTTACATCACAGAGGTCTAGCCACTAGCCAATACTGCTTACATCACAGAGGTCTAGCCACTAGCCAGTACTGCTTACATCACAGAGGTCTAGCCACTAGCCAGTACTGCTTACATCACAGAGGTCTAGCCGCTAGCCAGTACTGCTTACTCACAGAGGTCTAACCACTAGCCAGTACTGCTTACATCACAGAGGTCTAGCCACTAGCCAGTACTGCTTACATCACAGAGGTCTAGCCACTAGCCAGTACTGCTTACATCACAGAGGTCTAACCACTAGCCAGTACTGCTTACATCACAGAGGTGTAGCTGCTAGCCAGTACTGCTTACATCACAGAGGTCTAACCACTAGCCAGTACTGCTTACATCACAGAGGTGTAGCTGCTAGCCAGTACTGCTTACATCACAGAGGTCTAGCCACTAGCCAGTACTGCTTACATCACAGAGGTCTAGCCACTAGCCAGTACTGCTTACATCACAGAGGTCTAGCCGCTAGCCAGTACTGCTTACATCAAAGGGTGTAGCCGCTAGCCAGTACTGCTTACATCAAGAGTCTAAACACTAGCCAGTACTGCTTACATCACAGAGGTCTAGCCACTAGCCAGTACTGCTTACATCACAGAGGTCTAGCCGCTAGCCAGTTTTGCTTTATTTCTCCCCATCCCCTCCACCTCATCTTCACCCCTGGAGTATAAGGCCTCAACAAGTCCACGTCATACCATTTTATTCTCATTATTTCTCAGCATAATAATTGCTTAAATTTCATTTCACAAAGACCATCTCCACCTCGTCTCACCCCCTGTGTAGGACTATGGTAGGACTACGACAAGACAATGGTAGGACTATGGCAGGGCTATGGTGACTATGGCAGGACTATGGCAGGACTATGGTAGGACTATGGTAGGTCCTTCACCCCAAGACAGGAGTAAATAAATAATATACAGTATATATATGTATATATATATAGTACAAATTATTTAGAGCCCAGTGGAGCCCAGTGGATAACATTAAAGTATTTTGCAATGCAATTCCATCATTAGGCCAACTAATTGCCTACCTTATGTTTGTGCCACTAGAAAAATACTGGCCAGCATATCAGGACTCAGGATAAGACCCAGATGCAGACAGTTTGAATCACAGATGTTTATTAACAAAACAGGGGGCAGGAAAACGACAGGTCAAGGGCAGGAAGAGGTCAGTAATCCAGGGCAGGAAGAGGTCAGTAATCCAGGGCAGAAGAGGTCAGTAATCCAGGGCAGAGTCAGAAAGGTACAGAACGGCAGGCAGGCTCATGGTCAGGGCAGGAAGAGGTCAGTAATCCAGGGCAGGTGCAGAAAGGTACAGAACGGCAGGCAGGCTCATGGTCAGGCAGGAAGAGGTCAGTAATCCAGGGCAGTGTCAGAAAGGTACAGAACGCAGGCGGCTCATGGTCAGGGCAGGAAGAGGTCAGTAATCCAGGGCAGTGTCAGAAAGGTACAGAACGGCAGGCAGGCTCATGGTCAGGGCAGGAAGAGGTCAGTAATCCAGGGCAGTGTCAGAAAGGTACAGAACGGCAAGCAGGCTCAGGTCAGGGCAGGCAGAATGGTCAAAGAACTAGAAAACAAGGCTAGAGAGAACAGGAGTACGGGGGGGAAAACACGCTGGTAGCTTGACGAGACAAGACGAACTGGCAACAGACAAACAGAAACACAGGTATAAATGCACAGGGGATAATGGGGGAAATGGTGACAACCTGGACGGGGTGAAGACAAGCACAAGACAGATCAGGGTGTCACAGCCTCCCTCTGCAGGGGAGAGTACTATCTCTCCTTCACAGTATGCATGAGGTGCCTACTGCTATACTCCGGATGAGGAGAAATTCAATGCCTGGATAATAGATCATCCTTTTATACAGTGTTTTGTTGTTGTTGCTTTACCTGGTAACGTTTTTCGGATAATAACAAATTAATAACTGTTTAATAACAAAGTTATAGTATTTAGTGGCAATGCAGAGGTTCATCTATTCAAAGTAACATGAGATTGTGTGAGATTATGCAGATGTTCTCTGGACACGCCCACCAGGTTTTAATTTTCTCCGTTTAAATCGAAAACCACACCCCTTTATGCAAATCACTCACCTCCGTCAGCGGAAGCTGGCTGTACACTTATTTCCGACAGATATTCCTTAAAGGCAAATTAAAGCTGTGGGTTGACTGACTGCAAGACGTCCCAGAGGATCCAGTCGATGCACCAAAATACCTTCCGAGGGGACGTAAAAACACTATCGCAACAGTTACGAACGAAGGAAAGCGATAAGGATAACTGGGTAAGCATAATGCATGTTTTAACAGATTACATTATTATTATTATTCACCAACTATCGTTACCAAGCATCGCAGGTTACTTGCTGCAGCAAAAGGTTTCGCTTAACGGTTGCAGTAGCTATGCGATACGTTATACATGTGTGACAAGCAGCATCGAAATGTTCCGTGGTAGGCTATAATACACGCGTTTCCCTATATGTGTTTTACACTGTACTAGAATGACGAACTGACAACCTCAAGTTTGTTGATAACGTTGAATACACAGCGGTCTTAATTAGATAATCATTTTTGAGTGCTCGTTCAGCTGTCTACGATGGATGCTGTTGACAGTGCCAGAGTAGATTTAAGGTGGCATAACGTTAATTGGCCAGTTGTCAATTACAAATTGTCACGTTAAACCTTTTCATATAATACAATAA
>NC_052333.1:7765588-7770742 GCF_016432855.1 Salvelinus namaycush | reverse complement strand
CCTCAACCAGCAGCGAGTCATTATGTCCTCTGCATCTAGAGAACATGTCCACCAGCTTGGCATAACACAAGCAGAACCCGAGACCAGCCTGGCCTCCACCACACAGCCTGATGACACTGCACCAGCCTACCAGTCTGCTCCAGCCCAGGTCAGCCAACCAGCCTCTCAGTCTGCTCCAACACAGTGTGCTCCAGCCCAGGTCAGAATACCAATCTCCCAGTCTGCTCCAGCACAGGTCAGAATACCAGTCTCCCAGTCTGCTCCAGCACAGGTCAGAATACCAGTCTCCCAGTCTGCTCCAGCACAGTGTGCTCCAGCCCAGGTCAACCTACCAGCCTCTCAGTCTGCTCCAGCCCAGGTCAGCCAACCAGCCTCTCAGTCTGCTCCAACACAGTGTGCTCCAGCCCAGGTCAGAATACCAGCCTCCCAGTCTGCTCCAGCCCAGGTCAGAATACCAGCCTCCCAGTCTGCTCCAGCCCAGGTCAGAATACCAGTCTCCCAGTCTGCTCTAGCCAGACAGTCACCCACAACTGCAATCCTTATTGATTCAAATGGGAAGTTCTTAGTCCAGCAAGATTATTCCTCTAGACACCAGGTGTAATAAGTTCTGGTGTCCTACAACTGACAGTGCAATGCAGCTACTCAGTCAGACCAGGATTGACACCCTCGACAAACATCATCATCCACACTGGCACAAACGACCTTCATGCCAAAGGTGAAGATGTATCTGGGGCAGTGAGGAAGAGTGGCAGAACGGGCACAGGCTGTGTTCCCAACAACCAATATAGTTGTGTGTCCACCCTCCTACCAAGGAAAAGACTTCCCAGGACAGTTGATCGACAAAATAAATCAACAGATCACTGTGGACTGTGCCTCACTACTCACCGTCAGAACGGCTCACCACCCCACTCTGACCATGTCACACTATACGATAATGTACATCTTGATCAGGACAGTGTCAGAACCTTTGCCAAGGACTAAAAGATGCAACACTTGGCAGGGACCCACACACCCATCACCCCAGCAACAGAGGTCCCCCGCCCCCACCTTCTGAAACAACAGTACCCTCCACCATCCCCAGGAGAAAAGAGCCAGACAACGGCTTATTACAGCACAGCTCTACTAGACCAGGCCCAACACAACACAGATTTACGAGACCAGGGCCTTCACAACCGCTCTACTGACAGCCATCCAACACAGATTCGAGACCCGGACCCATCAGACAACACGCTACTAGACCAGGGCCCATTCACAACACAGCTCTACTAGACCAGGCCCTCACAACACAGCTCTACTGGACCAGGCCCATCACAACATAAGCTCTACTAGACCAGGCCCATCAGAACACAGCTCTACTGGACCAGGCCCATCACAACACAGCTCTACTAGACCAGGCCCATCACAACACATCTCTACTAGACCTGGCCCATCACAACACAGCTCTACTGGACCTGGCCCGTCACAACACATCTCTACTGGACCTGGCCCATCACAACACAGCTCTGACCACTACTCCAGGGTCGGACAGAGCACTGTCCTTCAGAGAAGTACACCACATGATGCAGTCCACACCATGTATCATTCAGATCATCAGCCTACATATGCTGAGGTAACCTCTGGCAAAAGACACCTAGAACAATCAGAGATAGGAGAGGTGCGCCAACTACTGCAACTAATATGCAGACTACTGAGCTAGACAGACCCTTTAATTCAGGGGCACGCACACGCGCGCACGCACACACACACACACACACAGGGTTGCAGATTGCATTGTACTTATTTTTTGTGCAGTCTTATTCCATTCTTATTAATTTGTTTACAACTATTCTTAATTTTTTATTGGCACCGGTATAATAATAATATTTATATATAATGGTGTGTGTATGTATGTATGTATGTATGTATGTATGTATGTATGTATGTATGTATGTATATGTGTGTGTGTGTGTGTGTGTGTGTGTGTGTGTGTGTGTGTGTGTGTGTGTGTGTGTGTGTGTGTGTGTGTGTGTGTGTGTGTGTGTGTGTGTATATATATGTATGTATATGTATATATATATATATATATATATATATATATATATATATATATATATTATTTTGTATTGTTTTCAATGTACTTTACTCAAACCAGTGAATATCACTTATTATAAATGAGATCATTAACTATCAGCTCTTGGAATATCCAGGGACTTTACTCTTCACATTTTGGTTATAAAACAACAAATCCAGAATTTATTAAAAACATCAAAGGACAGGACATCATAATCCTACTGGAAACATGGTGTCGTGGAGACATAGATACTCAGTGTCCCTCAGGCTATAGAGAAAGTTTACTACCATCAATCAAACATAAAAATGTTAAACGGGGCCGAGACTCAGGTGGAATCATCATTTGGCATAAGCAGGACTTGGCACTGAATGAAATGAAAAAAGGTACCAGTCACATTTGGCTAAAACTTAACAAAGGTATAATCTATTGTGACAATGATGTGTACATATGTGCAGCTTATGCTCCTCCTTCAGATTCACCATATTATGATGATCAGTTTTTTGACAATCTCGATACAGAAATCATTACATTTCAGGCAGAGGGTAAAGTGCTTCTTTGTGGAGATTTCAATGCAAGAACAGGTTCTGAGCCTGACTACACTGATGCGGGAGGTAACCACCACATATTTGGTCACCCCTCCTTGTACAGCAGCCCTATTATAAATAATAGAAACAGTCCTGACCAAATACTGAACAAAAATGGGAAGGAGTTAGTGCATCTCTGTCGAGCCTTAGGCCTGTACATGCTTAATGGTAGAATCAGAGGGGACTCTTTAGGTCAGTTTACTTACTGCTCAGCTCTTGGGACAAGTGTAGTCGATTATGCCATCACGGACATTGACCCCTCCTCCATTAGTGCATTCACTGTCAGACCACAGACACCATTGTCAGATCACAGTCAGATCAACGTGTTTTTGAAGAAATTAACCGGCAATATTCATTCAAAAAAACTGCCCAATAAACTCTTCAACATAAACCAATCATACAGATGGGCTCCAAACAGTGCAGAGAGATTCATTGAAACATTGAACTCAAAAGAAATGATGAACTCTATACAGTTTTTCAATAACTCACAATACCAAAACAATAAAGATGGTGTCAATTCGGCTACTCTAAACATCAACTGCATATTCCAAAAAGCAGCATCGAAAGCAAATTTGAGAAAACCAAAGAAATGCAACATCAGAAACAAAAAACAAAATGTTTCTGACAAATGGTTTGATAATGAATGTAAAACAATTAGAAAACACCTAAGACAAATGTCAAACAAAAAACATAAGCAGCAAAACAACCCAGAGCTACGATATGAATACTTTGAAACTCTGAAACAGTATAAACATACACTGAAACGCAAGAAACTGAATTATACCAACAAGACACTTGATGAAATTGAAAACGCAATTGACCAAAATCAGTTCTGGGACATGTGGAACAATTTAAGCACAACAAAGCCACAAGAATTAGCCATACAAGATGTAGGAATTTGGAAAACTTATTTTGATAATCTATACAAAAACATCCCACAAAAAGACTTAAAACAGAACCAATTAGAAATTAAAGAAAAATTGAACATCCTTGAATCAGTCATTAAAAATAACCAAAATCCATTAGATTACCCAATAACCCAACAAGAACTAAATGAAAAGCTCAAATCTATTAAATCAAAGAAGGCTTGTGGTCTAGACAACATCAGAAATGAAATGCTGAAAAACAGCACACCTGAGTTGCAAAATGCTGTGCTTAAATTGTTCAACATGGTTTTAACTTCTGGCTGCTTCCCTGATGTCTGGAACCAGGGGCTCATCTCCCCTATCCACAAAAGTGGAGACAAATCAGACCCCAATAATTACAGGGGAATTTGTGTAAACAGTAACTTGGGAAAGGTTTTCTGTAGCATTTTGAATTCAAGAATCCAAACCTTTCTTCAAGAAAAAAATGTAATAACTAAATGTCAAATTGGCTTTCTCCCTAACCATCGCACTACTGACCATATATACACCTTACACACACTAATTAATAAACACGTCCACCAAAAAAAAGAGGGCAAAATCTTTGCTTGCTTTATTGACTTTAAAAAAGCATTTGATTCTATTTGGCACGAAGGGCTATTCTACAAAATTCTACAAAGTGGGCTTGGTGGTAAGGTGTATGACTTAATAAAATGTATGTACACAGAAAACAAGTGTGCAATAAAAATCAAAAACCAAAGAACAGAATTCTTTTCACAATGTCGAGGTGTGAGACAAGGCTGTAGTTTGAGTCCAAATCTTTTCAACATTTATATCAATGAATTAGCAGACATGTTGGACCATTCTCCAGCCCCAGGACTCACACTATTTGACACAGAGGTGAAATACCTGCTATATGCTGATGACTTGGTACTTCTATCACCAACCAAAGAAGGTCTTCAACAGAACATTAATATTCTAGAGCAATATTGCCATAATTGGGCCCTGGCAGTAAATTTCCCAAAAACTAAAATCATGATTTTCCAAAAACAAAACAGATGTCAGAAACACAAATATAAATTCACCCTGAACAACACCATAATTGAACACACAAAAAATTACACCTACCTTGGTCTGACCATATCTGCATCGGGAAACTTTAATATGGCAGTGAATGCACTCAAAGAAAAAGCCCGCAGAGCATTGTATGCAATAAAAATGAAATTATTCAAAATCAACATCCCAATTAGAATTTGGACCAAAATATTTGACAGTGTAATCCTACCAATAGCTCTTTACGGAAGTGAGGTTTGGGGGCCACTCAATAAACTGGACTTTAAAATGTGGGACAAACATCCAATTGAAACCCTACATGCAGAATTCTGTCGGAAAATCCTACAAGTCCAGAGAAATACACCAACTAATGCATGTAGGGCAGAATTGGGCCGCTTTCCAGTAATAATGAAAATACAGAAAAGATCATTAAAATTTTGGCTACATCTAAATTCAAGTCCAAATTCGAGTCTGCAATTTAAAGCACTTCAAACCCAAGAGCTGAGCCCAGAAACGAGCCCTCTCAGTCAGCTGGTGTTGGACCTAACCAACCAAGCTGACACCAGCACTGCTTCAAAAGAAAGAATTCCAATAAACAAAATCA
>NC_052333.1:7708088-7760588 GCF_016432855.1 Salvelinus namaycush | reverse complement strand
ACAGAGGTCTAGCCACTAGCCAGTACTGCTTACATCACAGAGGTCTAGCCACTAGCCAGTACTGCTAACATCACAGAGGTCTAGCCACTAGCCAGTACTGCTTACATCACAGAGGTCTAGCCACTAGCCAGTACTGCTTACATCACAGAGGTCTAGCCACTAGCCAGTACTGCTTACATCACAGAGGTCTAACCACTAGCCAGTACTGCTTACATCACAGAGGTCTAGCCACTAGCCAGTACTGCTTACATCACAGAGGTCTAGCCACTAGCCAGTACTGCTTACATCACAGAGGTCTAGCCACTAGCCAGTACTGCTTACATCACAGAGGTCTAGCCACTAGCCAGTACTGCTTACATCACAGAGGTCTAGCCACTAGCCAGTACTGCTTACATCACAGAGGTCTAGCCACTAGCCAGTACTGCTTACATCACAGAGGTCTAACCACTAGCCAGTACTGCTTACATCACAGAGGTCTAGCCACTAGCCAGTACTGCTTACATCACAGAGGTGTAGCCACTAGCCAGTACTGCTTACATCACAGAGGTGTAGCCACTAGCCAGTACTGCTTACACCACAGAGGTGTAGCCACTAGCCAGTACTGCTTACATCACAGAGGTCTAGCCACTAGCCAGTACTGCTTACATCACAGAGGTCTAGCCACTAGCCAGTACTGCTTACATCACAGAGGTCTAGCCACTAGCCAGTACTGCTTACATCACAGAGGTCTAACCACTAGCCAGTACTGCTTACATCACAGAGGTCTAACCACTAGCCAGTACTGCTTACATCACAGAGGTCTAGCCACTAGCCAGTACTGCTTACATCACAGAGGTCTAGCCACTAGCCAGTACTGCTTACATCACAGAGGTCTAGCCACTAGCCAGTACTGCTTACATCACAGAGGTCTAACCACTAGCCAGTACTGCTTACATCACAGAGGTCTAGCCACTAGCCAGTACTGCTTACATCACAGAGGTCTAACCACTAGCCAGTACTGCTTACATCACAGAGGTCTAGCCACTAGCCAGTACTGCTTACATCACAGAGGTGTAGCCACTAGCCAGTACTGCTTACATCACAGAGGTCTAACCACTAGCCAGTACTGCTTACATCACAGAGGTCTAGCCACTAGCCAGTACTGCTTACATCACAGAGGTCTAGCCACTAGCCAGTACTGCTTACATCACAGAGGTCTAGCCACTAGCCAGTACTGCTTACATCACAGAGGTCTAACCACTAGCCAGTACTGCTTACATCACAGAGGTCTAGCCACTAGCCAGTACTGCTTACATCACAGAGGTGTAGCCACTAGCCAGTACTGCTTACATCACAGAGGTGTAGCCACTAGCCAGTACTGCTTACACCACAGAGGTGTAGCCACTAGCCAGTACTGCTTACATCACAGAGGTCTAGCCACTAGCCAGTACTGCTTACATCACAGAGGTCTAGCCACTAGCCAGTACTGCTTACATCACAGAGGTCTAGCCACTAGCCAGTACTGCTTACATCACAGAGGTCTAACCACTAGCCAGTACTGCTTACATCACAGAGGTCTAACCACTAGCCAGTACTGCTTACATCACAGAGGTCTAGCCACTAGCCAGTACTGCTTACATCACAGAGGTCTAGCCACTAGCCAGTACTGCTTACATCACAGAGGTCTAGCCACTAGCCAGTACTGCTTACATCACAGAGATCTAACCACTAGCCAGTACTGCTTACATCACAGAGGTCTAGCCACTAGCCAGTACTGCTTACATCACAGAGGTCTAGCCACTAGCCAGTACTGCTTACATCACAGAGGTCTAGCCACTAGCCAGTACTGCTTACATCACAGAGGTCTAACCACTAGCCAGTACTGCTTACATCACAGAGGTCTAACCACTAGCCAGTACTGCTTACATCACAGAGGTCTAGCCACTAGCCAGTACTGCTTACATCACAGAGGTCTAGCCACTAGCCAGTACTGCTTACATCACAGAGGTCTAGCCACTAGCCAGTACTGCTTACATCACAGAGATCTAACCACTAGCCAGTACTGCTTACATCACAGAGGTCTAGCCACTAGCCAGTACTGCTTACATCACAGAGGTCTAGCCACTAGCCAGTACTGCTTACATCACAGAGGTGTAGCCACTAGCCAGTACTGCTTACATCACAGAGGTGTAGCCGCTAGCCAGTACTGCTTACATCACAGAGGTGTAGCCACTAGCCAGTACTGCTTACATCACAGAGGTGTAGCCGCTAGCCAGTACTGCTTACATCACAGAGGTCTAGCCACTAGCCAGTACTGCTTACATCACAGAGGTCTAGCCACTAGCCAGTACTGCTTACATCACAGAGGTCTAGCCACTAGCCAGTACTGCTTACATCACAGAGGTCTAACCACTAGCCAGTACTGCTTACATCACAGAGGTCTAACCACTAGCCAGTACTGCTTACATCACAGAGGTCTAGCCACTAGCCAGTACTGCTTACATCACAGAGGTCTAGCCACTAGCCAGTACTGCTTACATCACAGAGGTCTAGCCACTAGCCAGTACTGCTTACATCACAGAGATCTAACCACTAGCCAGTACTGCTTACATCACAGAGGTCTAGCCACTAGCCAGTACTGCTTACATCACAGAGGTCTAGCCACTAGCCAGTACTGCTTACATCACAGAGGTGTAGCCACTAGCCAGTACTGCTTACATCACAGAGGTGTAGCCGCTAGCCAGTACTGCTTACATCACAGAGGTGTAGCCACTAGCCAGTACTGCTTACATCACAGAGGTGTAGCCGCTAGCCAGTACTGCTTACATCACAGAGGTCTAGCCGCTAGCCAGTACTGCTTACATCACAGAGGTGTAGCCACTAGCCAGTACTGCTTACATCACAGAGGTCTAGCCACTAGCCAGTACTGCTTACATCACAGTGGTCTAGCCACTAGCCAGTACTGCTTACATCACAGAGGTCTAGCCACTAGCCAGTACTGCTTACATCACAGAGGTCTAGCCACTAGCCAGTACTGCTTACATCACAGAGGTCTAACCACTAGCCAGTACTGCTTACATCACAGAGGTCTGGCCACTAGCCAGTACTGCTTACATCACAGAGGTCTAGCCACTAGCCAGTACTGCTTACATCACAGAGGTCTAGCCACTAGCCAGTACTGCTTACATCACAGAGGTCTAACCACTAGCCAGTACTGCTTACATCACAGAGGTCTAACCACTAGCCAGTACTGCTTACATCACAGAGGTCTGGCCACTAGCCAGTACTGCTTACATCACAGAGGTCTAGCCACTAGCCAGTACTGCTTACATCACAGAGGTCTAGCCACTAGCCAGTACTGCTTACATCACAGAGGTCTAACCACTAGCCAGTACTGCTTACATCACAGAGGTCTAACCACTAGCCAGTACTGCTTACATCACAGAGGTCTAGCCACTAGCCAGTACTGCTTACATCACAGAGGTCTAGCCACTAGCCAGTACTGCTAACATCACAGAGGTCTAGCCACTAGCCAGTACTGCTTACATCACAGAGGTCTAGCCACTAGCCAGTACTGCTTACATCACAGAGGTCTAGCCACTAGCCAGTACTGCTTACATCACAGAGGTCTAACCACTAGCCAGTACTGCTTACATCACAGAGGTCTAGCCACTAGCCAGTACTGCTTACATCACAGAGGTCTAGCCACTAGCCAGTACTGCTTACATCACAGAGGTCTAGCCACTAGCCAGTACTGCTTACATCACAGAGGTCTAGCCACTAGCCAGTACTGCTTACATCACAGAGGTCTAGCCACTAGCCAGTACTGCTTACATCACAGAGGTCTAGCCACTAGCCAGTACTGCTTACATCACAGAGGTCTAACCACTAGCCAGTACTGCTTACATCACAGAGGTCTAGCCACTAGCCAGTACTGCTTACATCACAGAGGTGTAGCCACTAGCCAGTACTGCTTACATCACAGAGGTGTAGCCACTAGCCAGTACTGCTTACACCACAGAGGTGTAGCCACTAGCCAGTACTGCTTACATCACAGAGGTCTAGCCACTAGCCAGTACTGCTTACATCACAGAGGTCTAGCCACTAGCCAGTACTGCTTACATCACAGAGGTCTAGCCACTAGCCAGTACTGCTTACATCACAGAGGTCTAACCACTAGCCAGTACTGCTTACATCACAGAGGTCTAACCACTAGCCAGTACTGCTTACATCACAGAGGTCTAGCCACTAGCCAGTACTGCTTACATCACAGAGGTCTAGCCACTAGCCAGTACTGCTTACATCACAGAGGTCTAGCCACTAGCCAGTACTGCTTACATCACAGAGGTCTAACCACTAGCCAGTACTGCTTACATCACAGAGGTCTAGCCACTAGCCAGTACTGCTTACATCACAGAGGTCTAACCACTAGCCAGTACTGCTTACATCACAGAGGTCTAGCCACTAGCCAGTACTGCTTACATCACAGAGGTGTAGCCACTAGCCAGTACTGCTTACATCACAGAGGTCTAACCACTAGCCAGTACTGCTTACATCACAGAGGTCTAGCCACTAGCCAGTACTGCTTACATCACAGAGGTCTAGCCACTAGCCAGTACTGCTTACATCACAGAGGTCTAGCCACTAGCCAGTACTGCTTACATCACAGAGGTCTAACCACTAGCCAGTACTGCTTACATCACAGAGGTCTAGCCACTAGCCAGTACTGCTTACATCACAGAGGTGTAGCCACTAGCCAGTACTGCTTACATCACAGAGGTGTAGCCACTAGCCAGTACTGCTTACACCACAGAGGTGTAGCCACTAGCCAGTACTGCTTACATCACAGAGGTCTAGCCACTAGCCAGTACTGCTTACATCACAGAGGTCTAGCCACTAGCCAGTACTGCTTACATCACAGAGGTCTAGCCACTAGCCAGTACTGCTTACATCACAGAGGTCTAACCACTAGCCAGTACTGCTTACATCACAGAGGTCTAACCACTAGCCAGTACTGCTTACATCACAGAGGTCTAGCCACTAGCCAGTACTGCTTACATCACAGAGGTCTAGCCACTAGCCAGTACTGCTTACATCACAGAGGTCTAGCCACTAGCCAGTACTGCTTACATCACAGAGATCTAACCACTAGCCAGTACTGCTTACATCACAGAGGTCTAGCCACTAGCCAGTACTGCTTACATCACAGAGGTCTAGCCACTAGCCAGTACTGCTTACATCACAGAGGTGTAGCCACTAGCCAGTACTGCTTACATCACAGAGGTGTAGCCGCTAGCCAGTACTGCTTACATCACAGAGGTGTAGCCACTAGCCAGTACTGCTTACATCACAGAGGTGTAGCCGCTAGCCAGTACTGCTTACATCACAGAGGTCTAGCCGCTAGCCAGTACTGCTTACATCACAGAGGTGTAGCCACTAGCCAGTACTGCTTACATCACAGAGGTCTAGCCACTAGCCAGTACTGCTTACATCACAGAGGTGTAGCCGCTAGCCAGTACTGCTTACATCAAAGAGGTGTAGCCGCTAGTCAGTACTGCTTACATCACAGAGGTCTAGCCACTAGCCAGTACTGCTTACATCACAGAGGTCTAGCCACTAGCCAGTACTGCTTACATCACAGAGGTCTAGCCACTAGCCAGTACTGCTTACATCACAGAGGTCTAACCACTAGCCAGTACTGCTTACATCACAGAGGTCTGGCCACTAGCCAGTACTGCTTACATCACAGAGGTCTAGCCACTAGCCAGTACTGCTTACATCACAGAGGTCTAGCCACTAGCCAGTACTGCTTACATCACAGAGGTCTAACCACTAGCCAGTACTGCTTACATCACAGAGGTCTAACCACTAGCCAGTACTGCTTACATCACAGAGGTCTGGCCACTAGCCAGTACTGCTTACATCACAGAGGTCTAGCCACTAGCCAGTACTGCTTACATCACAGAGGTCTAGCCACTAGCCAGTACTGCTTACATCACAGAGGTCTAACCACTAGCCAGTACTGCTTACATCACAGAGGTCTAACCACTAGCCAGTACTGCTTACATCACAGAGGTCTAGCCACTAGCCAGTACTGCTTACATCACAGAGGTCTAGCCACTAGCCAGTACTGCTAACATCACAGAGGTCTAGCCACTAGCCAGTACTGCTTACATCACAGAGGTCTAGCCACTAGCCAGTACTGCTTACATCACAGAGGTCTAGCCACTAGCCAGTACTGCTTACATCACAGAGGTCTAACCACTAGCCAGTACTGCTTACATCACAGAGGTCTAGCCACTAGCCAGTACTGCTTACATCACAGAGGTCTAGCCACTAGCCAGTACTGCTTACATCACAGAGGTCTAGCCACTAGCCAGTACTGCTTACATCACAGAGGTCTAGCCACTAGCCAGTACTGCTTACATCACAGAGGTCTAGCCACTAGCCAGTACTGCTTACATCACAGAGGTCTAGCCACTAGCCAGTACTGCTTACATCACAGAGGTCTAACCACTAGCCAGTACTGCTTACATCACAGAGGTCTAGCCACTAGCCAGTACTGCTTACATCACAGAGGTGTAGCCACTAGCCAGTACTGCTTACATCACAGAGGTGTAGCCACTAGCCAGTACTGCTTACACCACAGAGGTGTAGCCACTAGCCAGTACTGCTTACATCACAGAGGTCTAGCCACTAGCCAGTACTGCTTACATCACAGAGGTCTAGCCACTAGCCAGTACTGCTTACATCACAGAGGTCTAGCCACTAGCCAGTACTGCTTACATCACAGAGGTCTAACCACTAGCCAGTACTGCTTACATCACAGAGGTCTAACCACTAGCCAGTACTGCTTACATCACAGAGGTCTAGCCACTAGCCAGTACTGCTTACATCACAGAGGTCTAGCCACTAGCCAGTACTGCTTACATCACAGAGGTCTAGCCACTAGCCAGTACTGCTTACATCACAGAGGTCTAACCACTAGCCAGTACTGCTTACATCACAGAGGTCTAGCCACTAGCCAGTACTGCTTACATCACAGAGGTCTAACCACTAGCCAGTACTGCTTACATCACAGAGGTCTAGCCACTAGCCAGTACTGCTTACATCACAGAGGTGTAGCCACTAGCCAGTACTGCTTACATCACAGAGGTCTAACCACTAGCCAGTACTGCTTACATCACAGAGGTCTAGCCACTAGCCAGTACTGCTTACATCACAGAGGTCTAGCCACTAGCCAGTACTGCTTACATCACAGAGGTCTAGCCACTAGCCAGTACTGCTTACATCACAGAGGTCTAACCACTAGCCAGTACTGCTTACATCACAGAGGTCTAGCCACTAGCCAGTACTGCTTACATCACAGAGGTGTAGCCACTAGCCAGTACTGCTTACATCACAGAGGTGTAGCCACTAGCCAGTACTGCTTACACCACAGAGGTGTAGCCACTAGCCAGTACTGCTTACATCACAGAGGTCTAGCCACTAGCCAGTACTGCTTACATCACAGAGGTCTAGCCACTAGCCAGTACTGCTTACATCACAGAGGTCTAGCCACTAGCCAGTACTGCTTACATCACAGAGGTCTAACCACTAGCCAGTACTGCTTACATCACAGAGGTCTAACCACTAGCCAGTACTGCTTACATCACAGAGGTCTAGCCACTAGCCAGTACTGCTTACATCACAGAGGTCTAGCCACTAGCCAGTACTGCTTACATCACAGAGGTCTAGCCACTAGCCAGTACTGCTTACATCACAGAGATCTAACCACTAGCCAGTACTGCTTACATCACAGAGGTCTAGCCACTAGCCAGTACTGCTTACATCACAGAGGTCTAGCCACTAGCCAGTACTGCTTACATCACAGAGGTGTAGCCACTAGCCAGTACTGCTTACATCACAGAGGTGTAGCCGCTAGCCAGTACTGCTTACATCACAGAGGTGTAGCCACTAGCCAGTACTGCTTACATCACAGAGGTGTAGCCGCTAGCCAGTACTGCTTACATCACAGAGGTCTAGCCGCTAGCCAGTACTGCTTACATCACAGAGGTGTAGCCACTAGCCAGTACTGCTTACATCACAGAGGTCTAGCCACTAGCCAGTACTGCTTACATCACAGAGGTGTAGCCGCTAGCCAGTACTGCTTACATCAAAGAGGTGTAGCCGCTAGTCAGTACTGCTTACATCACAGAGGTCTAGCCACTAGCCAGTACTGCTTACATCACAGAGGTCTAGCCACTAGCCAATACTGCTTACATCACAGAGGTCTAGCCACTAGCCAGTACTGCTTACATCACAGAGGTCTAGCCACTAGCCAGTACTGCTTACATCACAGAGGTCTAGCCGCTAGCCAGTACTGCTTACATCACAGAGGTCTAACCACTAGCCAGTACTGCTTACATCACAGAGGTCTAGCCACTAGCCAGTACTGCTTACATCACAGAGGTCTAGCCACTAGCCAGTACTGCTTACATCACAGAGGTCTAACCACTAGCCAGTACTGCTTACATCACAGAGGTGTAGCTGCTAGCCAGTACTGCTTACATCACAGAGGTCTAACCACTAGCCAGTACTGCTTACATCACAGAGGTGTAGCTGCTAGCCAGTACTGCTTACATCACAGAGGTCTAGCCACTAGCCAGTACTGCTTACATCACAGAGGTCTAGCCACTAGCCAGTACTGCTTACATCACAGAGGTCTAGCCGCTAGCCAGTACTGCTTACATCAAAGAGGTGTAGCCGCTAGCCAGTACTGCTTACATCACAGAGGTCTAAACACTAGCCAGTACTGCTTACATCACAGAGGTCTAGCCACTAGCCAGTACTGCTTACATCACAGAGGTCTAGCCGCTAGCCAGTTTTGCTTTATTTCTCCCCATCCACCTCCACCTCATCTTCACCCCTGGAGTATAAGGCCTCAACAAGTCCACGTCATACCATTTTATTCTCATTATTTCTCAGCATAATAATTGCTTAAATTTCATTTCACAAAGACCATCTCCACCTCGTCTCACCCCCTGTGTAGGACTATGGTAGGACTACGACAAGACAATGGTAGGACTATGGCAGGGCTATGGTGGGACTATGGCAGGACTATGGCAGGACTATGGTAGGACTATGGTAGGTCCTTCACCCCAAGACAGGAGTAAATAAATAATATACAGTATATATATGTATATATATATAGTACAAATTATTTAGAGCCCAGTGGAGCCCAGTGGATAACACATTAAAGTATTTTGCAATGCAATTCCATCATTAGGCCAACTAATTGCCTACCTTATGTTTGTGCCACTAGAAAAAATACTGGCCAGCATATCAGGACTCAGGATAAGACCCAGATGCAGACAGTTTGAATCACAGATGTTTATTAACAAAACAGGGGGCAGGAAAACGACAGGTCAAGGGCAGGAAGAGGTCAGTAATCCAGGGCAGGAAGAGGTCAGTAATCCAGGGCAGGAAGAGGTCAGTAATCCAGGGCAGAGTCAGAAAGGTACAGAACGGCAGGCAGGCTCATGGTCAGGGCAGGAAGAGGTCAGTAATCCAGGGCAGTGTCAGAAAGGTACAGAACGGCAGGCAGGCTCATGGTCAGGGCAGGAAGAGGTCAGTAATCCAGGGCAGTGTCAGAAAGGTACAGAACGGCAGGCAGGCTCATGGTCAGGGCAGGAAGAGGTCAGTAATCCAGGGCAGTGTCAGAAAGGTACAGAACGGCAGGCAGGCTCATGGTCAGGGCAGGAAGAGGTCAGTAATCCAGGGCAGTGTCAGAAAGGTACAGAACGGCAAGCAGGCTCAGGGTCAGGGCAGGCAGAATGGTCAAAGAACTAGAAAACAAGGACTAGAGAGAACAGGAGTACGGGGGGGAAAACACGCTGGTAGGCTTGACGAGACAAGACGAACTGGCAACAGACAAACAGAAAACACAGGTATAAATGCACAGGGGATAATGGGGGAAATGGGTGACACCTGGACGGGGGTGAAGACAAGCACAAGACAGATCAGGGTGTCACAGCCTCCCTCTGCAGGGGAGAGTACTATCTCTCCTTCACAGTATGCATGAGGTGCCTACTGCTATACTCCGGATGAGGAGAAATTCAATGCCTGGATAATAGATCATCCTTTTATACAGTGTTTTGTTGTTGTTGCTTTACCTGGTAACGTTTTTCGGATAATAACAAATTAATAACTGTTTAATAACAAAGTTATAGTATTTAGTGGCAATGCAGAGGTTCATCTATTCAAGTAACATGAGATTGTGTGAGATTATGCAGATGTTCTCTGGACACGCCCACCAGGTTTTAATTTTTCTCCGTTTAAATCGAAAACCACACCCCTTTATGCAAATCACTCACCTCCGTCAGCGGAAGCTGGCTGTACACTTATTTCCGACAGATATTCCTTTAAAGGCAAATTAAAGCTGTGGGTTGACTGACTGCAAGACGTCCCAGAGGATCCAGTCGATGCACCAAAATACCTTCCGAGGGGACGTAAAAACACTATCGCAACAGTTACGAACGAAGGAAAGCGATAAGGATAACTGGGTAAGCATAATGCATGTTTTAACAGATTACATTATTATTATTATTCACCAACTATCGTTACCAAGCATCGCAGGTTACTTGCTGCAGCAAAAGGTTTCGCTTAACGGTTGCAGTAGCTATGCGATACGTTATACATGTGTGACAAGCAGCATCGAAATGTTCCGTGGTAGGCTATAATACACGCGTTTCCCTATATGTGTTTTACACTGTACTAGAATGAACGAACTGACAACCTCAAGTTTGTTGATAACGTTGAATACACAGCGGTCTTAATTAGATAATCATTTTGAGTGCTCGTTCAGCTGTCTACGATGGATGCTGTTGACAGTGGCCAGAGTAGATTTAAGGTGGCATAACGTTAATTGGCCAGTTGTCAATTACAAATTGTCACGTTAACCTTTTCATATAATACAATAAAATGTTCATATAACCATTTACATTATAACGTTAATTCTTTCAAAAGCACTCTACAATATATTCCACGAGAGCTAGCTACTATTTTCTACCGTGTCATCCCGTCCAACTACTGTAGTTACTGTACAGGTGCGCGTGCGCCTGTAAAAAGTAGCCTATATGTTTTGCATTTGTTTTCACAGAATAACATTGTTATGCATTACTAATGTAAATGTAAATTGACAAGATTTTTTGCCATGTCTTGTCATGGTATTAATCCAAAAATTCATTAGATTTGTTTTGTTGCCTCGCATAATTTTGTACCTACTACGACCGCAGCACAGCCATGGCTAAATAAGTAAAAACCCACGCTCTCTCCTGTACAATTGCTTTATTGTGACATTTCAATCAACACTAGTCTCCAAATTAGCAATATGCATGTGTAAGGTGATTATGACGCAATTTATAATCAAAGCACATTCTTAAATAGCATATTTCATTCTGTCAAATAGGCCAGTTAATTATACAGTAAAAGCAACCAAGTTTGTTTGTTGACCAGTTTTTCAAAATACATTTGTACCTCTAGCTTTTACTCTTCAGCATAGTACAGTACAAGTGATACACCTGTAGTATTCTAACTTAAAGCAGTACAATCGGAAAGAGTGTAGGAGTAGTGGTGGAATATAGTGTGCTAATTGAGAGGTCTAGCTTTTGATATCCTCAGCGACAATGTCACATACCTCACTCTGAGTGTGTTTGAGCTGGGTAAACAAACCAAGCAGCCCACAGTCAGCTCAGCTCCATACCTGAAAAGTTACCCATCACATACTTGAGAATACCTTCCCCCCCATAATAGCCTAGTTGCATCACAGTTAATTCTGAGCCTACAGATAAAACTAACAGCACCTTGTATCGTTATAATTATAGAATATCTATCATTATAGAATATCTATCATTATAGAATATGTATCATTATAGAATATCTATCATTATAGAATATCTATCATTATAGAATAGACTATCTAGCCTATAAAGCATATGTATCACTAAACTTCAAGGCAAGGAGAGAACAACAAAATGACATGGATGATTGTGGATGTCTTGTTGTTTGGTATTACTCTAACAAGTACTTGACATCTGCTATATTTACTTGCATCGTGTGAGTCTATATTTACTGCATCGTGTGAGTCTATATTTACTGCAACGTCCAGGTTCATGTCAGGGAAGTGGTGTGGAGGACATTGAAATCAGATGTAAATCGCCCTTTGCTGTTTTGCGCTGAGATGCAAAACAGAAGGGTAGAGAGAGCCTACGGTAGGTTTTCTCTTCTGCTGATTACCCAAGTGCCTCGAGGGTGGCGATGCACTGGGTACTTCTTTGCTTTCCAGAAAAGTGTGCTAACCTAACCACGATGCTTTGTTTGTCTTTGGCAGGTGCCAAGAAGACCACTACTCCTCTTTTCAAAGAGGACTAGGAGTACGACGTCTTTGGAACCACTGCTGTTGCATGCAGTCGTCTGCAGAGGTTACTGTATGAAGCTTTTAAGGCCTTTTTGGTGAGTCTGTCTGGGTGTTTTTTATAACTCATTCGTTTTTAGACTATTCAGGTTAGATACCAGATCTAGACCATGTAGATAGACACACACACACACACGCCCATATACACACTCACACATACACACATACATACACACACACACATACACACATAGATATACACACATACATACAGTACATATACACACATACATATACACACATACATATACACACATACACACAGTACATATACACACATACATATACACGCATACATATACACAAACCCATAAACACCCTCTTACACACTCTTCTGACCTGGAACTGTAGTGATGCGGGGTGTGCCGGTCCGGTCTGGTTTCAGCTCGACCGTCATGAAGTGAAACCTTTACTTCCCATTAATGCTATTGATTTCTAAACACTCCTGCTGACTCAGCAGGCGGTCTCGCACCGCGGCAAAGAGATGGCACGAGCCAGGCAACCACAGACCCTTGTTCTTGATTTGTTGCAGACTTTCTATGTTGCGTCACCAACCCTGAATAAAGCCTCAACGACACATGACAGAAAGGTTACTGTCAGAGCTTCAGCTACTAAAGTGGAAGTGTTCTTCCACAACCCCAGAAGTCACTGGACTGCACTCTCACACAACTTGTCCCTCCAGCACTTTGTGTTCCTCATTGCAGCTTAAAACAGCTGATTAAACCTTTCTGGCTGACTGCTCGATGTGGAGGCATGAGAAATCCTCCTAAATGGGCGAAATAAGTCTCTTTAAAAACAATGATACGTTTAGTTTTAGGCTATCTTGTCTTTGGTTGTATGCTTCTGACAAGGTCTAATTATTTTATTTTAAATTGACAGTGTGTTTAGAAATGGTAGCCCTAATCCCAGGCCTATAGTTTTATTTTTTTGCTTAACTTGTTGTTGTGGGAGACATTGGATATTAGGGCATATAATATCCAATCTAATAAAATGTGGAAAAAGGGAAGGGGTTTGAATACTTTCCGAATGCACTGTAAATCAGGCTGAAATAGTTTGTTGTTTGTCTGTGTTCACTTGTTGATGTCACAGTGATTGTTGATGGAGAGCAGACCTGACTCTGGCCACGCGGACACATTGTCGTAGCTCTAAATCAACATCAGGTGACATGCATGCAGCATGATGCTACTGAGGTTTAATAATAGCCCTGGTTCTAATGTAGAGGTCAGATACACACTGCTCCTGTCCTGTTAGCAAAGTGTCTTCATTTTCCACCTTCGTCTATTATAGTTATCATCCTATACTGAACAAAATTATAAACGCAACAAACGCAAGTGTTGGTCCCATGTTTCATGAGCTGAAATTAAAATTCCAAGAAATGTTCCATATTCACAAATTTGTTTACATCCCTGATAGTGAGCATTTCTCCTTTGCCAAAATAATCCATCCACCTGACAGGTGTGGCATATCAAGAAGCTGATTAAACATGATCCTTACACATGTGCACCTTGTGCTGGGGACAATAATAGGCCACTCTAAAATGTGCAGTTTTGTCACA
Source organism: Salvelinus namaycush (assembly GCF_016432855.1). Classification (NCBI taxonomy): domain Eukaryota; kingdom Metazoa; phylum Chordata; class Actinopteri; order Salmoniformes; family Salmonidae; genus Salvelinus; species Salvelinus namaycush. Next base: position 7,746,600 of record NC_052333.1, on the reverse strand, counting down.
CAACACAATGCCACAGATGTCTCAAGTTTTGAGGGAGCGTGCAATTGGCATGCTGACCACAGGAATGTCCACCAGAGCTGTTGCTAGAGAATTTAATGTTTATTTCTCTACCATAAGCCGTTTTAGAGAATTTGGCACTACGTCCAACCGGCTTCGCAGCGATAGACCACGTGTATGGCGTTGTGTGGCCGAGCGTTTTGCTGATGTTAATGTTGTGAACAGAGTGCCCCATGGTGGCGATGTTATGGGCAGGCATAAGCAACTGACAACGAACACAAATGCATTTTTTCAATGAAAATTTGAATGCACGGAAGTACTGTGACGAGATCCTAAGAAATAGATGTTTTATTTAGTGTAGTCTGGAGGAATAGATGAACAGGAGAAGCAGGTGAGTGATGGCTGAAAGGGAATGCAGCTGGCTGATTACAGCTGCCACACGTGGGCATTATTGGACCGGTCATACAATAGAATAGTTGCTGTTGCTTACATTTTTTTTAACTGACTTTCTAAACATTTTATAACGGGCACCAGCGGGTTCTTTAGATCGGTAGGGTAGTATTGTTTTCATATGGTAGTATAATATGAAATGGTACTACGGTATTCTAAAATGTTGGTATCATAAGTACAGTATCATGATGTTTTGGTACCGTGATATTACCGTGGTACCCGGAACGCCGTGCAACACTACTTAGGATGGCCTCTTGGGCTAGTGGCTGGATGCTCTCTCTCTCTCCCTCCACTCACTCTCTTTCTCCCCGTCTCTCTCTCTCCACTCACTCTCTTTCTCTCCGTCTCTCTCTCCACTCACTCTCTCTCTCCCCTCACTCTCTCTCTCCACTCACTCTCTTTCTCCACTCACTCTCTTTCTCCACTCACTCTCTTTCTCCCCGTCTCTCTCTCCCTCCACTCACTCTCTTTCTCCCCGTCTCTCTCTCCCTCCACTCACTCTCTTTCTCCCCGTCTCTCTCTCCCTCCACTCACTCTCTTTCTCCCCGTCTCTCTCTCCCTCCACTCACTCTCTTTCTCCCCGTCTCTCTCTCCCTCCACTCACTCTCTTTCTCCCCGTCTCTCTCTCCCTCCACTCACTCTCTTTCTCCCCGTCTCTCTCTCCCTCCACTCACTCTCTTTCTCCCCGTCTCTCTCTCTCTCCCTCCACTCACTCTCTTTCTCCCCGTCTCTCTCTCTCTCCCTCCACTCACTCTCTTTCTCCCCGTCTCTCTCTCTCTCCCTCCACTCACTCTCTTTCTCCCCGTCTCTCTCTCCCTCCACTCACTCTCTTTCTCCCCGTCTCTCTCTCCCTCCACTCACTCTCTTTCTCCCCGTCTCTCTCTCTCTCCCTCCACTCACACTCTTTGTCCCCGTCTCTCTCTCCCTCCACTCACTCTCTTTCTTCCGTCTCTCTCTCCCTCCACTCACTCTCTTTCTCCCCGTCTCTCTCTCCCTCCACTCACTCTCTTTCTCCCCGTCTCTCTCTCTCTCCCTCCACTCACTCTCTTTCTCCCCGTCTCTCTCTCTCTCCCTCCACTCACTCTCTTTCTCCCCGTCTCTCTCTCCCTCCACTCACTCTCTTTCTCCCCGTCTCTCTCTCTCTCCCTCCACTCACTCTCTTTCTTCCGTCTCTCTCTCCCTCCACTCACTCTCTTTCTCCCCGTCTCTCTCTCCCTCCACTCACTCTCTTTCTCCCCATCTCTCTCTCTCTCCCTCCACTCACTCTCTTTCTCCCCGTCTCTCTCTCCCTCCACTCACTCTCTTTCGCCCCGTCTCTCGCTCTTGATTAACTTGTTTTTCCCTCTCTCCGCGCCATGCAGCCTGCTCATAAGGTAGCCAGAGCTGCAGTTATATTACCAGTTACATTAGCAGTTACATTAGCAGTTATATTACCAGTTACATTACCAGTTATATTACCAGTTACATTAGCAGTTACATTAGCAGTTATATTACCAGTTACATTACCAGTTATATTACCAGTTACATTAGCAGTTACATTACCAGTTACATTACCAGTTACATTACCAGTTATATTACCAGTTACATTACCAGTTACATTGCCGCATCACAACACAAGCTCAGCCAGTCCAGCTCCTATGTAGCCTGCCTTGCAGCAGAAGGAGGATTCTGACTCAACTGAATGGGAAAGTCTAAGATGAGAGACTGCACTACGTGTTGTTCCTGTCTGCGCTCAACCTTGATTCAGGTTGTCTGGTAGTTCTCTGGTAGTCAGGGCTGTGATGTTTGTCAGCTCTTTGACTCTTGTTTTTGTGACTAAACAGACCTGACTGCTGCCTGTTGTTGCCGCGGGCTGTAATGTCTGTCTGAGATGCCGGTCTACCTGTGTACCCACCGTAGTGGACCACAATAGGTCTAGGTCCTCTTCACGCCATTCTTGTGCTCTGTTGTCTGTCTAAAAACAATTATCATGTGCTTTCACCCATGGAATTAGCTGTCAGGGGGTCAAAGGTTAGGGGGGTAGGATGACCTGAAATATTCTGCTTTTACAAAATGTGATGCTGTTTTCAAATGAAACACAATACCTCGCTCTTGTTAAAGCTTTTAGAATTGATTTGTTTTTTTAGAATTGGCATAGGGATAGGGAGGGCGAACTCAAACAAGGACATATCTACAGGGTGCAGTGGGTTTTCATTGCTTCTGCTTCTCAAGGCGCTAGACTTTCATTTCCCCAGATGATTCATGGGTGTGTCTGTTGAGGTGATACCTGAGTATTGTTGATACCTGAGTATTGTTGATGATCAGTCACTAGATTGATTCATGGGTGTGTCTGGTGAGGTGATAACTGAGTATTGTTGATGATCAGTCACTAAATTGATTCATGGCTCTGTGTCGTTCTCAATCGAGACAGACTGCTCAGGTTTTTTTGTTTTTGTATTCTCATGCCCCTCTTGAAATGAGAGAAGCAGGTGGTTTGCTCCCCTTTCTCCCTCCCTCGACCCCTCTCTCCCATAATGTGTCTCCACTCCAACCCAGGTAACTCACTCAGAAGCTTGGGTGACAGGACTTGGCAGCGGTTCAAGAACAACATTAAGGCAGCAGCCATCTAGTGAGTGAGAACATCTCCTCTCAGACAACAAATGCAGTGTGGCTAGTTTGGTATGAAAGGTTTCCTTGTAGTGTTTACCTGGGCCAGATCTATTTGGATATGGTTGATATGAGATGCCACCATCTTGACACACAGGTGGGTCATTGTTCATTTAGTGATGATGTAGAGAATGGAGACTTTACAAGATAAGCCTAACATTACTGGTTTTGTTTGTCATTCATTTGAATGTGCAATTGTTAGTGAGATATGATAACCATAATAGTTTTTGTGTTGTGCATTGTCAACTGTCTATGGTTTAGATTAAGAGTAGATAGGTGATGATGACATAGCCTAGTTTACACACAGATACCTGAACATAGAAATAGAGTCTACACTGAGTATACCAAACATAAGGAACACCTTCCTAATATTGAGTTGCATGGAAAGAGCAGGTGTTCTTAATGTTTTGTATACTCGTTATAGTTCTAGTGTGATTGTGACGTCTGCCAGGTTTGTCATGGAACATCTTATGGCGAGCACCAGAGCAGCATACTCTGTTGAGGACTGATTTCAAGGAATTAAATATGTATGATTTTGTCAAATCTCTCCTTCCGCCGCAAACACTTTAGCCAGTTGTGTCCTGCTACTGTGAACTGTACTGTATGATGATGGAATTCAACAGGTTTGTTTTAGTCACTCGTGGGCTTGGTTTTATAATAACCTGACCTTGGTCGATTGGCTAGATTTATGGAAGTATAAAATTATAGGCCTTCAGAAAGTATTCATACCCCTTGACTTATTCCACATTTTGTTGTGTTACAGCCTGAATTCAAAATTGATTAAATATATTTTTTCCTCACCCATCTACACACAATACCCATAATGACAAAGTGAAAACATGTTTTTATAATTTTATGCAATGATTTTAAAGAAAAATGAAATACAGAACTATCTAAATATTCACACCCAATTGATGTTAGAATCACCTTTGGCAGTCTCTAAGAGCTTTGCACACCTGGATTGTACAATATTTGCACATTATTCTTTAAAAAAGCTCTTGTCAAGTAGGTTGTTGATCATTGCTAGACAGACATTTTTAAGTCTTGCCATAGATTTTCAAGCCGATTTCAGTCAACTGTAACTAGGCCACTCAGGAACATTCAATGTCTTCTTGGTAACTCCAGTGTAGATTTTGCCTTGTGTTTTAGGTTATTGTTCTGCTGAAAGGTGAATTTATCTCCTAGTGTCTGTTGGAAAGCAGACAACCAGGTTTTCCTCTAGAATTTTGCCTGTGCTTAGCTCTATTCCGTTTCTTTTCATCCTAAAAGAAACTCCCTAGTCCTTGCCGATGACAAGGATACCCATAACATCATGCAGCCACCACCATGTTTGAAAATATGAAGTGTGGTACTCAGTGATGTGTTGTGTTGGATTTGCAAACAGGATGCATGTTTTGGAATATCTGAGCAGTTTCGTTCCTCTTCGGCAACTGAGACAAGAAGGACACCTGTAGCTTTGTAGTGACTAGGTGTATTGATACACCATCCAAAGTAAAATTAATAACTTCACCATGCTCATAGGGATGTTAAATGTCTGCTTTTAGGGATGTTTAATAGGTGCCCTTCTTTATTAGGTATACCACCCCATTCACGAAAATGGTTCGCTCCAACAGAAAAAGCAGGCAGACGGGCACCGAGGCATTCAGTTACTGGTCAAGTGAACGTTAGAATGGGCAAAACACCAAAGCGACTTTAAGTCACCGGCAGTCCTGTGGGCGAAAACGGCTCGTTGATGAGAGGTCGAAGGAGAATGGCAAGAATCGTGCTAGCAGGCGGGCCACAAACAGGGAAATGATGGAGCAGTACCTACTGCCCCACAGTACCTACTGCCCCTACAGTACCTACTGCCTCTACAGTACCTACTGCCCCTACAGTACCTACTGTCCTACAGTACCTACTTCCCCTACTCCCCCTACAGTACCTACTGCCCCTACTGCCCTACAGTACCTACTGCCCCTACAGCACCTACTGCCCCTACAGTACCTACTGCCCCTACAGCACCTACTTCCCCTAGAGCACCTACTGCCCCTACAGCACCTACTGCCCTACAGTACCTACTGCCCCTACAGCACCTATTGCCCTACAGTACCTATTTCCCCTATTGCCCCTACAGTACCTACTGTCATGCAGTACCTACGGCCCCTACAGTACCTACTGCCCTGCAGTACCTGCTGCCCCTACAGTACCTACAGTATCTACTGCCCCTATAGTACCTACAGTACCGACAGTACCTATTGCCCCTACAGTACCTACTGCCCCTACAGTACCTACAGTACCTACTGCACCTACAGTACCTACTGCCCTACAGCACCTACTGCCCCAACAGTACCTACAGTACATACTGCCCTACAGTACCTACTGCCCTACAGTACCTACTCCCCCTACAGTACCTATAGGACCTACTGCCCCTACAGTACCTACAGCACCTACTGCCCCTACAGTACCTACAGTACCTACTGCCCTACAGTACCTACTGCCCCTATAGTACCTACAGTACCTACTGCCCTACAGTACCTACTGCCCCTATAGTACCTACAGTACCTACTGCCCCTACCTCCTCTACAGTACAATACAGTACCTACTGCCCTACAGTACCTACTGCCCCTATAGTACCTGCAGTACCTACTGCCCTACAGTACCTACAGTACCTACTGCCCTACAGTACCTACTGCCCTACAGTACCTACAGTACCTACTGCCCCTACAGTACCTACAGTACCTACTGCCCTACAGTACCTACAATACCTACTGCCCCTATAGTACCTACAGTACCTACAGTACCTACTGCCCTACAGTACCTACTGCCCTACAGTACCTACTGCCCCTACAGTACCTACAGTACCTACTGCCCCTACCTCCCCTACAGTACCTACAGTACCTACTGCCCTACAGTACCTACAGTACCTACTGCCCTACAGTACTTACAGTACCTACTGCCCCTATAGTACCTACAGTACCTACTTCCCCTATAGTACCTACAGTACCTGCTGCCCCTACCTCCCCTACAGTACCTACAGTACCTACTGCCCCTACAGTACCTACAGTACCTACTGCCCTACAGTACCTACAGTACCTACTGCCCTACAGTACTTACAGTACCTACTGCCCCTACAGTACCTACAGTAGCTGCTGCCCCTATAGTACCTACAGTACCTACTTCCCCTATAGTACCTACAGTACCTACTTCCCCTACAGTACCTACTGCACTACAGTACCTACTGCCCTACAGTACTTACAGTACCTACGGCCCTATAGTACCTACAGTACCTACTGCCCCTACAGTACCTACTGCCCCTACAGTACCTACAGTACCTACTGCCCCTATAGTACCTACAGTACCTACTGCCCCTACAGTACCTACAGTACCTACTGCCCCTATAGTACCTACAGTACCTACTGCCCCTATAGTACCTACAGTACCTACTGCCCCTATAGTACCTACAGTACCTGCTGCCCCTATAGTACCTACAGTACCTACTGCCCCTATAGTACCTACAGTACCTGCTGCCCCTACAGTACCTACTGCCCCTATAGTACCTACAGTACCTACTGCCCTACAGTACCTACTGCCCCTACAGTACCTACAGTACCTACTGCCCCTATAGTACCTACAGTACCTGCTGCCCCTACAGTACTTACAGTACCTACTGCCCCTATAGTACCTACAGTACCTACTGCCCCTACAGTACTTACAGTACCTACTGCCCCTATAGTACCTACAGTACCTGCTGCCCCTACAGTACCTACTGCCCCTACAGTACCTACAGTACCTACTGCCCCCTACAGTACCTACAGTATCTACTGCCCCTACTGTCCCTACTACCCCTACTGCCCCTACTGCCCCTACTGTACCTACAGTACTTACAGTACCTGCTGCCCCTATAGTACCTATAGTACCTACAGTACCTGCTGCCCCTATAGTACCTATAGTACCTACAGTACCTGCTTCCCCTATAGTACCTATAGTACCTACAGTACCTACTGCCCCTATAGTACCTATAGTACCTACAGTACCTGCTGCCCCTATAGTACCTATAGTACCTACAGTACCTACTGCCCCTATAGTACCTACAGTACCTACTACTCCTATAGTACCTACAGTACCTGCTTCCCCTACAGTACCTGCTGCCCCTACAGGACCTACAGTACCTACTGCCCCTATAGTACCTACAGTACCTACTGCCCCTACAGGACCTACAGTACCTACTGCCCCTATAGTACCTACAGTACCTACTGCCCCTACAGGACCTACAGTACCTACTGCCCCTACAGGACCTACAGTACCTACTGCCCCTACAGGACCTACAGTACCTACTGCCCCTACAGTACCTACAGTACCTACTGCCCCTACAGGACCTACAGTACCTACTGCCCCTACAGGACCTACAGTACCTACTGCCCCTACAGGACCTACAGTACCTACTGCCCCTACAGGACCTACAGTACCTACTGCCCCTATAGTACCTACAGTACCTACTGCCCCTACAGTACCTACTGCCCCTACAGTACCTACAGTACCTACTACTCCTATAGTACCTACTGCCCCTATAGTACCTACAGTACCTACTACTCCTATAGTACCTACTGCCCCTATAGTACCTACAGTACCTACTACTCCTATAGTACCTACTGCCCCTATAGTACCTACAGTACCTACTACTCCTATAGTACCTACTGCCCCTATAGTACCTACAGTACCTACTACTCCTATAGTACCTACTGCCCCTACAGTACCTACAGTACCTACTACTCCTATAGTACCTACTGCCCCTATAGTACCTACAGTACCTACTACTCCTATAGTACCTACTGCCCCTATAGTACCTACAGTACCTACTACTCCTATAGTACCTACTGCCCCTATAGTACCTACAGTACCTACTACTCCTATAGTACCTACTGCCCCTACAGTACCTACAGTACCTACTACTCCTATAGTACCTACTGCCCCTATAGTACCTACAGTACCTACTACTCCTATAGTACCTACTGCCCCTATAGTACCTACAGTACCTACTACTCCTATAGTACCTACTGCCCCTACAGTACCTACAGTACCTACTACTCCTATAGTACCTACTGCCCCTACAGTACCTACAGTACCTACTACTCCTATAGTACCTACTGCCCCTACAGTACCTACAGTACCTACTACTCCTATAGTACCTACTGCCCCTATAGTACCTACAGTACCTGCTGCCCCTACAGTACCTACTGCCCCTATAGTACCTACAGTACCTACAGTACTTACAGTACCTACTGCCCCTATAGTACCTACAGTACCTACTGCCCCTATAGTACCTACTGCCCCTACAGTACTTACAGTACCTGCTGCCCCTATAGTACCTACAGTACCTACTACTCCTATAGTACCTACTGCCCCTACAGTACTTACAGTACCTGCTGCCCCTATAGTACCTACTGCCCCTACAGTACTTACAGTACCTGCTGCCCCTATAGTACCTACTGCCCCTACAGTACTTACAGTACCTGCTGCCCCTATAGTACCTACTGCCCCTACAGTACCTACAGTACCTGCTGCCCCTACAGTACCTGCTGCCCCTACAGTACCTACAGTACCTGCTGCCCCTACAGTACCTACAGTACCTACTGCCCCTATAGTACCTACTGCCCCTACAGTACCTACAGTACCTGCTGCCCCTACAGTACCTACAGTACCTACTGCCCCTATAGTACCTACAGTACCTACAGTACCTACAGTACCTGCTGCCCCTATAGTACCTACTGCCCCTACAGTACCTACAGTACCTACTGCCCCTACAGTACTTACAGTACCTACTGCCCCTACAGTACTTACAGTACCTACTGCCCCTACAGTACTTACAGTACCTGCTGCCCCTATAGTACCTACAGTACCTGCTGCCCCTACAGTACCTATAGTACCTACAGTACCTACTGCCCCTACCTCCCCTACAGTACCTACTTCCCCTACAGTACCTACAGTACCTACTGCCCCTACAGTACCTACAGTACCTACTACTCCTATAGTACCTACTGCCCCTATAGTACCTACAGTACCTACTGCCCCTATAGTACCTACAGTACCTACTGCCCCTATAGTACCTACAGTACCTACAGCACCTACTGCCCCTACAGTACTTACAGTACCTGCTGCCCCTATAGTACCTACAGTACCTACAGTACCTACAGTACTTACAGTACCTGCTGCCCCTATAGTACTTACAGTACCTACTGCCCCTACAGTACTTACAGTACCTGCTGCCCCTATAGTACCTACAGTACCTACTGCCCCTACAGTACTTACAGTACCTGCTGCCCCTATAGTACCTACAGTACCTACTGCCCCTATAGTACCTACAGTACCTACTGCCCCTATAGTACCTACAGTACCTACAGTACCTACTGCCCCTACAGTACCTACAGTACCTACTGCCCCTATAGTACCTACAGTACCTACAGTACCTACTGCCCCTATAGTACCTACAGTACTTACAGTACCTGCTGCCCCTATAGTACCTATAGTACCTACAGTACCTGCTGCCCCTATAGTACCTATAGTACCTACAGTACCTGCTTCCCCTATAGTACCTATAGTACCTACAGTACCTACTGCCCCTATAGTACCTATAGTACCTACAGTACCTGCTGCCCCTATAGTACCTATAGTACCTACAGTACCTACTGCCCCTATAGTACCTACAGTACCTACTACTCCTATAGTACCTACAGTACCTGCTTCCCCTACAGTACCTGCTGCCCCTACAGGACCTACAGTACCTACTGCCCCTATAGTACCTACAGTACCTACTGCCCCTACAGGACCTACAGTACCTACTGCCCCTATAGTACCTACAGTACCTACTGCCCCTACAGGACCTACAGTACCTACTGCCCCTACAGGACCTACAGTACCTACTGCCCCTACAGGACCTACAGTACCTACTGCCCCTACAGTACCTACAGTACCTACTGCCCCTACAGGACCTACAGTACCTACTGCCCCTACAGGACCTACAGTACCTACTGCCCCTACAGGACCTACAGTACCTACTGCCCCTACAGGACCTACAGTACCTACTGCCCCTATAGTACCTACAGTACCTACTGCCCCTACAGTACCTACTGCCCCTACAGTACCTACAGTACCTACTACTCCTATAGTACCTACTGCCCCTATAGTACCTACAGTACCTACTACTCCTATAGTACCTACTGCCCCTATAGTACCTACAGTACCTACTACTCCTATAGTACCTACTGCCCCTATAGTACCTACAGTACCTACTACTCCTATAGTACCTACTGCCCCTATAGTACCTACAGTACCTACTACTCCTATAGTACCTACTGCCCCTACAGTACCTACAGTACCTACTACTCCTATAGTACCTACTGCCCCTATAGTACCTACAGTACCTACTACTCCTATAGTACCTACTGCCCCTATAGTACCTACAGTACCTACTACTCCTATAGTACCTACTGCCCCTATAGTACCTACAGTACCTACTACTCCTATAGTACCTACTGCCCCTACAGTACCTACAGTACCTACTACTCCTATAGTACCTACTGCCCCTATAGTACCTACAGTACCTACTACTCCTATAGTACCTACTGCCCCTATAGTACCTACAGTACCTACTACTCCTATAGTACCTACTGCCCCTACAGTACCTACAGTACCTACTACTCCTATAGTACCTACTGCCCCTACAGTACCTACAGTACCTACTACTCCTATAGTACCTACTGCCCCTACAGTACCTACAGTACCTACTACTCCTATAGTACCTACTGCCCCTATAGTACCTACAGTACCTGCTGCCCCTACAGTACCTACTGCCCCTATAGTACCTACAGTACCTACAGTACCTACTGCCCCTACAGTACTTACAGTACCTGCTGCCCCTATAGTACCTACAGTACCTACTGCCCCTATAGTACCTACAGTACCTACAGTACCTACTGCCCCTATAGTACCTACTGCCCCTACAGTACTTACAGTACCTGCTGCCCCTATAGTACCTACAGTACCTACTACTCCTATAGTACCTACTGCCCCTACAGTACTTACAGTACCTGCTGCCCCTATAGTACCTACTGCCCCTACAGTACTTACAGTACCTGCTGCCCCTATAGTACCTACTGCCCCTACAGTACTTACAGTACCTGCTGCCCCTATAGTACCTACTGCCCCTACAGTACCTGCTGCCCCTACAGTACCTGCTGCCCCTACAGTACCTACAGTACCTGCTGCCCCTACAGTACCTACAGTACCTACTGCCCCTATAGTACCTACTGCCCCTACAGTACCTACAGTACCTGCTGCCCCTACAGTACCTACAGTACCTACTGCCCCTATAGTACCTACAGTACCTACAGTACCTACAGTACCTGCTGCCCCTATAGTACCTACTGCCCCTACAGTACCTACAGTACCTACTGCCCCTACAGTACTTACAGTACCTACTGCCCCTACAGTACTTACAGTACCTACTGCCCCTACAGTACTTACAGTACCTGCTGCCCCTATAGTACCTACAGTACCTGCTGCCCCTACAGTACCTATAGTACCTACAGTACCTACTGCCCCTACCTCCCCTACAGTACCTACTTCCCCTACAGTACCTACAGTACCTACTGCCCCTACAGTACCTACAGTACCTACTACTCCTATAGTACCTACTGCCCCTATAGTACCTACAGTACCTACTGCCCCTATAGTACCTACAGTACCTACTGCCCCTATAGTACCTACAGTACCTACTGCCCCTACAGTACTTACAGTACCTGCTGCCCCTATAGTACCTACAGTACCTACAGTACTTACAGTACTTACAGTACCTGCTGCCCCTATAGTACCTACAGTACCTACAGTACCTACAGTACTTACAGTACCTACTGCCCCTATAGTACCTACAGTACCTACTGCCCCTACAGTACTTACAGTACCTGCTGCCCCTATAGTACCTACAGTACCTACTGCCCCTATAGTACCTACAGTACCTACTGCCCCTATAGTACCTACAGTACCTACAGTACCTACTGCCCCTACAGTACCTACAGTACCTACTGCCCCTATAGTACCTACAGTACCTACAGTACCTACTGCCCCTACAGTACCTACAGTACCTATAGTACCTACAGTACCTACTGCCCCTACAGTACTTACAGTACCTGCTGCCCCTATAGTACCTACAGTACCTACTGCCCCTATAGTACCTACAGTACCTACTGCCCCTATAGTACCTACAGTACCTACAGTACCTACTGCCCCTACAGTACCTACAGTACCTACTGCCCCTATAGTACCTACAGTACCTACAGTACCTACTGCCCCTACAGTACTTACAGTACCTGCTGCCCCTATAGTACCTACAGTACCTACTGCCCCTACAGTACTTACAGTACCTGCTGCCCCTACTGCCCCTATAGTACCTACAGTACCTACAGTACCTACTGCCCCTATAGTACCTACAGTACCTACTGCCCCTACAGTACTTACAGTACCTGCTGCCCCTATAGTACCTACAGTACCTACTGCCCCTATAGTACCTACAGTACCTACAGCACCTACAGTACCTACTGCCCCTACAGTACCTACAGTACCTGCTGCCCCTACAGTACCTACAGTACCTACTGCCCCTATAGTACCTACAGCACCTACAGTACCTACTGCCCCTATAGTACCTACAGTACCTACTGCCCCTACAGTACTTACAGTACCTGCTGCCCCTATAGTACCTACAGTACCTACAGTACCTGCTGCCCCTACAGTACCTACAGTACCTACTGCCCCTACAGTACCTACTGCCCCTACGGTACCTATACTATGGCCTATTAACAGCATCAGTCAGTGTCTGTCTGTCTGCTCATTGTGCTGTGTGTGTCCTGTGTGGAGCATGCCACGAACGCTGGGATTAAACAGAGCGGAGGGTATTTGCATAGGGAAATAAAGGGTTATCTATAGCTAAAGTTCCTTGAGTTGATGTCACCACCAGGCTCCGGGAAAACCAATTAAGGCACAATACTGAATAGCCAGGATGAGATGGGGGAAGTTAGCCTACATTGAATGGTGCATGCAATAACACCACTTTAGTGTTAATCTGTAGTCACGCTATGTATCTATTATATGTTGGTTTAAGGCAGGCTTCGTGAGACTGCCGCAGGGCTGTTGCATTTGTTGTTGTAAATAGTAGCCTATTCTACAAATAGGCTGCAGTTGATTCTTGCGTCCGTGTGTGGGTACTGTACGTGTGTGTGTGTGGCAGTTAGGTCAACCCAATGCTAAACTGGAGATTTCGCTTTGGCCTCATGAGAAGTGCTGGTGTATATATCAGGAGCTCCCAGATCAGACTATGGGGTGGCTGTTCACACACTCTGTCCAGACTAGTGTGTCCTCACTAGGAGGGGCGGGGCCTAAGCCTAACTCCCAGAGGTGGGACCAAATCATTGTTTTACAAGTATCAAATCAAAGTATAGTACCTACCTCTGCACTGGCGCACGCAAGTAAGTCTCAAGTCTTAGCAATCAAGTCCCAAGTCAAGACAGGCAAGTCCGAGTCAAGTCTCAAGTCAAGACCGACAAGTATCAAGTCAAGTCTCAAATCCTAAACTTTGAGTTTCGAGTCCTAAACAAGTCATAATGTGCTCTTCACCAAATGTAATACCATTTCATATTTTTAGCAAGAGTAATAGTTAGTATATTACATTTACGCAAATCATGAATGCTTTTAAAAATATATTTATTACTTTCCAAATAAACGTTATATTTCCATGGAAATACATGGGTAGCCATGAGAAAGACACCTCCCCCCCAATAGTGATCGACTATTGAGGATCGCTATGGGGCGCAATCGGGCGGTGTAGGCTTGTACACAATCGCCCAACCTTAACACACACACACACACACTGTGTGTGTGGTTACAGTAGGCTAACGTATGCCAATGGCTTTAGGAACAGCAGTAACATCAGACAGGATTTAGGCTACCGACTGCCTAGCCAGTTGTAGCTCAATCTTGGGTGCAATGATCACGTTCCCTCGCTGACTGACTGTGTGGAGGCTCATTGATTTAACGTTACGTTAGCCAACATGCTACACTGGCAAAGTTACGAATGATATAGCTGTTAGCCACGACTTACCGTTCTTTGTGCAGCTTCAAATGTCGAAAAAAGTTGGAAGTTGTTGCGCCTCCATCTGTAATTTTCTTCCTGCATGTTTTGCAAGTTGCAATCCGTTTTTTGTTGATACAGCGTCATCTTTATATCTGAAAATAATAATTTTGGGGTGCCATCTTTCCAAGGGCTCCATCTGAATTCACCCGCCGACGTTCCTCTGCACTGCCACACACAACTTTTTCTCAGCTGGCACAATTTGATTGGCTGCTGTCCGATTCAAACTTTAATCCGTTAAATGAAGAGTTGATGCGCCGCACACTTTTTTAATAGCATCATTTTTAGTATTTGGGCTCGGGGAGGGTATCAAGTCAGGTCGAGTCAAAAGGCTCAAGTCCAAGTCAAGTCACGAGTCATTGGTGTTAAAGTCAAAGTCGAGTTGCAAGTCATCATATTTGTGACTCGAGTCCAAGTCATGTGACTCGAGTCCACACCTCTGCTAACTCCTAGTGTTGTTTTTAGCCTCCATTTTTTTCTGCTTTGTCACTTTTGAACGTGGTTGTTATGTTGTTGTTAGGGGAAGACGGCTGCATCCCCGAGCCTGGCGGGCCTGCTTGTTTTTAAGAGAGGGTTTGCATGTTCACGTTTCAGTGCAATCGATCACTCTGCGTGTACTGTGTGTGTAACTCCAGGGTCAGGGCTGTCAGCTAGACAGGGCCTTCCTCCCTGTTTCCTTTCCTAACTGAAGTACTGTGGTGTAGGAGTTTTTCGAGGTGGAGTCCATTGTTAGTTGTGGGCTGAGTTAGTTTAGTAGTTACAGTCTACTGTGGTCTTAATCAAGATCACCGACATCGCGCCACTGAGAGGGATCTATGAAAGGGATTTTGTTGGATGTTTTCCTGCGTGTTATTTCTATGGTCTTTGAATATCACTCTCATTTTGCTCCAGGGCCTTTCCTTCAGTAGTGATACAGGGCCTTTCCTTCAGTAGTGATCCAGGGCCTTTCCTTCAGTAGTGATCCAGGGCCTTTCCTTCAGTAGTGATCCAGGGCCTTTCCTTCAGTAGTGATCCAGGGCCTTTCCTTCAGTAGTGATCCAGGGCCTTTCCTTCAGTAGTGATTCCATCTCTTTGCTGTGGTTGATCACAGCAACTTAGGCACACACCACTAAGGGGTCGAAGAGCCTGACGAGGCCTACGTTCCCCTTTTCCTTCGATTGATTTGTTAATGATTTATTTGTGCATGACAAGTTGTAGGCCAACTTTACAAGACTTGTGTTTATGACTTATTCTGTTTCCTTTTGGGGGAAACAGAATACGGCGAGAGGGGGATTTATGAACCGTTTTCATGAGGGCCTCAACGAGCTTCCCTGACCAACACCCCAGGGAGGCATTGCAGAGATATACTGTATGTTATTTTTACCAAATTTCATGAAAAAGCAACTCCCAAGAATGGACCTCAGAGAAATATAGCTGCGGTCCTTTCTTGAGTGTAGCAGTCTTCTGCCCCAATGTTTGGAAGACTTCTATTAGCCTGTCCATTTACTCAGACAAGCACTCCATTCTCACAGAGACCTTTGGTAGGATCAGCATAGCTGCATAAATTACCAACACCACTTGAGAATGTGCTTCATTTTCTTGTCTTACACTTGAACTGGTCTCCTATATTTTAAGTTTTAAGAATATGAATTGTTGACGCAGCAGTTGGTCCCACTGCTCTCTGTGAGCTAAATCTACCATTATAAATCACAGGGTTGTTGTTGACACGTCGGACCTCAAGCTGCTAAAACTGCAGACTTACTGATCCACATAGCACATTGTGACTGCTTTAATTCCTCCCCACCCCTGTGTGTGGGGGTGGTGGGGTGGGTGTGTGGTGTGTATGCAGTGTCTCCGGACATGCGTGTGTGTGTGTATGGCCGTGTGTGCGAGAGAGAGATAGAGTGTGTGTGTGTGTTCTGGTGAGTGGGAGGGGGATTTGTCATACTCCCTGTTAACGTTGGCACACGTGGACGCCCTCTGTCCCAGCCTCACGGCCCCACCCACTCTCCCACTGCAGCAACACTGCTGCAGCAGTGCTACACACAAACACACACACACACACACACACACACACACACACACACACACACAACCTGATCCACTTTGTTTACAGTCCTACTGTATTATCAGGCTACCGTGGGAGAGTGAGTCTCAACAAATCCATCTGCTGCCACTTCCCTAAGCAAATCTGCATCTTGTCTGAGCTGGAGATGAAATGAATACTGTAATGAGTACGCACAGTAGGCTACATGTCGCCATGGTGTTCTCAGAGTTGATGAGATGCCAAGCCATCAAGGGAGGGAATGGGACTAAGAAATACAATAACTAGTCTATGACTATGGTTTTAATTTCATGATGTAAAAAATACATATTATCAGAACTTTTCCCTGACCTTGAGAGATTTGGTATACTGTGACCTGACCTTGAGAGATGTGGTATACTGTGACCTGACCTTGAGATATTTGGTATACTGTGACCTGACCATGAGAGATGTGGTATACTGTGACCTGACCTTGAGAGATGTGGTATGCTGTGACCTGACCTAGAGATATGTGGTATGCTGTGATCTGACCTTGAGAGATGTGGTATACTGTGACCTGACCTAGAGATATGTGGTATGCTGTGACCTGATCTAGAGAGATGTGGTATGCTGTGACCTGATCTAGAGAGATTTGGTATGCTGTGACCTGACCTTGAGATATGTGGTATGCTGTGATCTGACCTAGAGAGATGTGGTATGCTATGACCTGACCTAGAGAGATGTGGTATGCTGTGACCTGACCTAGAGAGATGTGGTATGCTGTGACCTGACCTTGAGAGATGTGGTATGCTGTGACCTGACCTTGAGAGATGTGGTATGCTGTGACCTGACCTTGAGAGATGTGGTATGCTGTGACCTGACCTAGAGAGATGTGGTATACTGTGACCTGACCTAGAGAGATGTGGCATGCTGTGACCTGACCTTGAGATATTTGCTATACTGTGACCTGACCTTGAGAGATTTGGTATGCTGTGACCTGACCTTGAGATATGTGGTATGCTGTGATCTGACCTAGAGAGATGTGGTATGCTATGACCTGACCTAGAGAGATGTGGTATGCTGTGACCTGACCTTGAGAGATGTGGTATACTGTGACCTGACCTTGAGAGATGTGGTATACTGTGACCTGACCTTGAGAGATGTGGTATGCTGTGACCTGACCTAGAGAGATGTGGTATGCTGTGACCTGACCTAGAGAGATGTGGCATGCTGTGACCTGACCTAGAGAGATGTGGTATGCTGTGACCTGACCTTGAGATATTTGGTATACTGTGACCTGACCATGAGAGATGTGGTATGCTGTGACCTGACCTTGAGAGATGTGGTATGCTGTGACCTGACCTTGAGAGATGTGGTATGCTGTGACCTGACCTTGAGATATTTGGTATGCTGTGACCTGACCATGAGAGATGTGGTATGCTGTGACCTGACCTTGAGAGATGCGGTATGCTGTGACCTGACCTTGAGAGATGAGGTATACTGTGACCTGACCATGAGAGATGTGGTATACTGTGACCTGACCTTGAGAGATGTGGTATGCTGTGACCTGACCTTGAGAGATGTGGTATACTGTGACCTGACCTTGAGAGATGTGGTATACTGTGACCTGACCTTGAGAGATGTGGTATGCTGTGACCTGACCTTGAGAGATGTGGTATGCTGTGACCTGACCTTGAGAGATGTGGTATACTGTGACCTGACCTTGAGAGATGTGGTATGCTGTGATCTGACCTTGAGAGATGTGGTATGCGGGGCAGGGAGTTGTAAATGGCTCTGTGATCAGAAGGTTAAAGCAGCTCACCCCCCTAAGCCGACCATCTAACCTCGGTAGCTCAGCAAATATCAATAATTTCTATGGACTGTCAGTGAGTCACCAAGCTTAAAAATGGCCGCCATGCAACACGGTCCAATAATTCAGATGGCTCATGGATGAATTGATCAATGGGTATACAGCCTGACTGTCCTCATCAAAGCCATTGAAATGCATGCGAGTACATGGACAACAATTCAAATATAAATGGCAAACCCTGAGTAAGGCGTCACCAGTCCGCCCAGCTCTCCCTGGGTGTGTTGTGGTTGGTGGTTATTTGTGCCCCTGTCCTCCCCCTGCCTGCCTGCCTGCCTGCCTGGTTGGTTAGCTGGCCTCCTGACTCCTCAGTATGCCCAGTGTAATCCATATCTGGGCCTCTATTTGGGTCAGTCAAGTAGTAACACACATTCACGTATACACACACACACACACACACACACACACACACGCACACGCACATGTACACAAACACGCACACACACACGCACATGTACACAAACACGCACACACACACACGTATACAAACACACACACACGTATAGGCTACATACTTACAAGTACAAACAGCTTCTAGAGGTGCCATGATAATGAGTGCCTAAGGATAAACGGTATCCTATCTTGTTCTATAGACATTATCATCACACTGATCTTAATTCCCCCCTGAGAGAACATGAAATTACAACTTCTGTTTTATAGCTGCACATGAGAACAAATGTTTATCCCTTGAGTTGAGTAACATAGGCAGTTATAGTATTTGAACTTGTATGAATGCTGGTGTTGGGTGACTTGACATTGAAGGCTGTCTCTCCCAGTGTTCTAGAACTGAAGGTACGTCCCTGGCCCCATTCTGTCACTCAAAACTTTGAGCTTGACCAAATATCAAGTATGGTCCTAATTTATACTGAACATAAATATAAACTCAACAGGTAAAGTGTTGGTCCCATGTTTCATGAGCTGATATAAAAGATCACAGAAATGTTCCGTACACACAGAAAAGCTTATTTCTGTAAAATGTTGTTTAAATCCCTGTTAGGGAGCATTTCTCCTTTGCCAAGATAATACATCCACCAGACAGGTGTGGCATATCAAGAAGCTGATTAAAAACACAAGTGCACCTTGTGCTGAGTACAATAAAATGGCACTTTAAAAGGTGCAGTTTTGTCACACAACACAATTCCACAAATGTCTCAAGTTTTGAGGGAGTGTGCAATTGGAATGCTGACTACAGGAATGTCCACCAGAGCTGTTGCCAAAGAATTTAATTATTTTCTCTACCATAAGCCGCCTCCAATGGCGTTTTTTGCAGTACGTCCAACAGGCCTCACAACTGCAGACCACGTGTTACCACGCCAGCCCAGGACCTCCACATCCGGCTTCTTCACCTGCGGGATCATCTGAAACCCCCCTGACAGCTGATTAAACTGAGGAGTATTTCTATCCGTAACAAAACCCTTTCGTGGTTGGAAAAAGTCATTCTGATTGGCTGGGCCTGACTCCCCAGTAGGGTTGAAATCAATAGATTGACTGATTTCCTTTATATGAACTGTAACTCAGTAGAATCATTTAAATTGTTGCGTGATGTGTTTATATTTTTGTTCAGTGTAGTTTTGTATCGGCCTTTTGAACTCACTAGGCCTAGGCTACATAACCTTGCCATATTTCAGTCCACAGAGAACAACGTGTAGGGTTCAGTACCATGTGACTGTGTTATGTAACCGTCCTGCGGTAGGCAGGCTGAGAGGGAAGGCAGGTAATAATAACACGACACACTGAGTCTGATCCTGTTCTGCTCTGTCCTTCACAATGTTTCTGCTGAGGCCTTTTGTTTGCTTTTCTCTCTCAATACCATTCAGTGGAGAAGAGACTTGACTGTGGACATCATCATTCTGCCTGGCAACAGCATTATTGAAAAGGACTAATAGCCTTTTCCTCAGGTGCTGAACAGATGGATGTCTCTTCTTTACGACTGTAGTATAATATAGGCACTAGTGGAAATGCTACAGTGGTTGAATGTTACAGTGAAAAAGTATAACATTACTGTATTGTCTTAACTTTGTTGAGCAGGTGATCTACTGTACATGGGTATGGCTCAGATAGCCTAGCGGTTAAGAACGTTGGCCCAGTAACTGAAAGGTTTCTGGTTTGAATCCCTGAACTGACTAGGTGAAGAATCTGTCGATGTGCCCTTGAGCAAGGCACTTAACCCTAGTTGCTCTGGATAAGAGTGTCTGCTAAATTATGTAAATGTAAAGTTTCTCTTACATTGGTTACAAATCTGAGACTTAAAGTACGTATATTTTATTACTGTAGATAAAACCACTCCCAATCAGACATCAATACAAGAATAAAGGCAAAACCACCACCAATTACCCAAATCTAAAGAAATACCCCTCTGAGGATATCTCTTTCTCTCAGGGGGTTTTCGTTTTGCATCCGATGAGGAAGCCCCTCTGAAGACTAGATTCATATAAGATGAGAGCCTATAATGCACTCCCATCTCTCCTAGGTCTCAGTAACTCAGTATATAACTGATAAATGAAAAGTGTCGGAGAGAGAGAGGGAGAGACGTTTTAACGTGGACATTAGATAGTGTAATCTCAGATTGGAGCATGCATTAAACCAACAGTTCCAGGACACACTCACTAATTTCCTTCTGAAACCCTGGCCCCCTCATGTACAGTCACAGCTCTATGTACCCTCAGCCTCCTTTCAGCATGTCCTGTCTCTCCTCTCTCCCCCCTCCCTCTCCTCTCTCTCCCCTGTCTCTCCTCTCTCCCCCTCCCTCTCCTCTCTCTCCCCCTCCCTCTCCTCTCTCTCCCCCTCCTCTCCTCTTCCTCCCTCCCTCTCCTCTCTCTCCCCCTCCTCTCCTCTTCCTCCCTCCCTCTCCTCTCTCTCCCCCTCCTCTCTCTCTCTCCCTCCCTCTCCTCTCTCTCCCCCCTCCTCTCTCTCTCCTCTCTCCTTGTCTCTCTTTCGCTCTCCCCTCTCTCTATATATACATCTTGCACTCTATCTCCCTTAATCCCATCTCTCTCTCTCTCTCTCTCTCTCTCTCTCTCTCTCTCTCTCTCTCTCTCTCTCTCTCTCTCTCTCTCTCTCTCTCTCTCTCTCTCTCTCTCTCTCTCTCTCTCTCTCTCTCTCTCTCTCTCTCTCTCTCTCTCTCTCTCTCTCTCTCTCTCTCTCTCCTCTCTCTCTCACTCAAGACTGTCTTACAGGCTGTGTGAGAGCTAGACCTAACCCACAGAGCCTCCCCAACCCAGAGAGCCTCCCCAGTCAGCTCACAATGCAATTAACCTCCACGGCCCTCCAGGTGCAAACACGTCTTGCTTGACTGCTACAGGAGCTCCTATCCCGCCCAGAGACGGAAGAGGAAGCAAGACATCCCACTCCCTCATTTTTTCTGGTTCATATACAGTCAATGAACTAAGTAGACCAGACCCAGCTGCTATCACATTGGTGACTTTGGGAGAGCCACCCCTTAAGTAAACCTGAACTGTGAACATTTGTTTCAATGGTAAATGGCCTGAGAAAGACCTCTTCATTTATCCACCATCTTTGTCGTGCCCCCGGAGTCAGACGTGTTCTGAAAATGTACTCGGTTCTGAGATGTGATTGGCATTCTAATTTCAAATCTTACTGGATTTGCCACTCACTGCCTCTGCCTAAAAAACCAACAGGAAGCTACTGATTCACTCTCACAAACCAGCCTGACATTTCCCCATCCCAGACTCAATCCTCTGAGTCATTCTAATGCCTAGTTGTTTGTTCAGGACACAACAGTGCACACGCACACACACACATAGAGAGACACACACACACAGAGAGACACTCGCAGACAGACAGGAGGGGTTGGTTATTAAAGGCAGCTTTATTCATGCCTTATTACAGGATAAAGGAGAAGACTGAAAATCCCCCGGGAGGTGTGTGAGGAGCGAGTGGGTCCTTTCTCCCTCCCTCCCTCTCTATACTCTACCCTGTACCGTATGCACCAGTCTCTGCCCAGAGGCTTAAGCACTACTAATAGCCAGATGACTATGAACTAGGCCTTTACATGCTTAAATCTTCAAATCATCTTTGATTCACCTCAGAGTTTTAAACAATGTAGTGAATCTGTTTCCACCTTTTCCACAATCAAGCCAAACTGACCCATATCATTCTGTATGAGGCTAGTGTGGTTCAGTACAGGTTGGCATGGTTCAGTTTTCTGCTGTCTTACTGGAAGTTTAAAAACGTTACTGTCATTACAGTCTGCCAACCTCCATTTTAATAACTAACTCTCTCTTTCTCTCTCTCTCTCTCTCTCTGGCCCTGGCTTACTGGCGGCTATTCCCGTGGTGCATCCTGGGTATGTGCAGATTGATCGGCCACTCGATGGGGATTCACAGAGGAGCTCTCACCTGTGTCGCCTCCTGCCCTCCACCCTGCCGCCTGCCCTCCCTCTTCTGCACCTCCTCCACACACATCATGAAACTGGTATTAACTGAATGGCAATTGATATGGATTTTTACTGATTCTAGTAGACAGTAAACCAACTAACACAAAAAGGGAGGAAAAGCCATCTAATTTTCACACGTCCTTCTTCACACTAAATGAACCTGCCTGTGGGGTTCTGAGCTGCCTGAGTTGAAAGCCCACCCTGAAAAACAACCCAATGCCTCTTTAAGGAACACACAAGGAATGTATTGTACGCTTTAAGAGATTATTCTTTCTTCCTGATAACGACGTTCGAGGACATCGACAGCAGAGGGAGCTACTTTGAGGACGAGCTCACACCTGTCACCGCTGGTGTATGAAAACAGATCTATTTTTTTTATTTAGTTTTGAATCAATTTTTTTTTCTGGAGCCTGAAGGGTTGTGCGTTTGGCTGTGTGCATGCCGAAGAAGAAGAAAATGGCTCCCCAGAACTCTGAGGCCGATGCTATGCAAGTGCAGGGGGTGATGGTGGTCCCTGCTGCTAAGAAAACCACCACAGGTTCTGCCTCCACAGGGGACGGAGGAGCAGGAGGAGGAGGAGGTTTGGTGCTGGAGTCATGCCAGGAGGAGTCGGTGAGCGAGGGGTCTATAGACCGGATCCCGCTGCGCCAGTGGGTGATGCACGGAGCCGTCATGTTTGGACGAGAGTTCTGCTACGCCATGGAAACAGCCCTGGTTACGCCTGTACTGCTGCAAATAGGTAAGAGAGATCAGTGTATAGAAAGCATGGAGATTGTACAGACATGTGCACACATGTATGTAAACACACACACAGCAAGAGTTAACCAAAGTCATGTAGATGATGAAGTCATGCAGATGATGATCTATATCAACACAACATATCCCCACATCTATATCAACACATCATATCCCCAAATCTATATCAACACAACATATCCCCACATCTATATCAACACAACATATCCCCACATCTATATCAACACATCATATCCCCACATCTATATCCCCACAACATATCCCCACATCTATATCAACACAACATATCCCCACAACATGTCCCCACATCTATATCAACACAACATATCCCCACATCTATATCAACACAACATATCCCCACATCTATATCAACACAACATATCCCCACATCTATATCACACAACATATCCCCACAACATATCCCCACATCTATATCAACACAACATATCCCCACATCTATATCAACACATCATATCCCCACATCTATATCCCCACAACATATCCCCACATCTATATCAACACAACATATCCCCACAACATGTCCCCACATCTATATCAACACAACATATCCCCACATCTATATCAACACAACATATCCCCACATCTATATCAACACAACATATCCCCACATCTATATCAACACAACATATCCCCACAACATATCCCCACATCTATATCAACACAACATATCCCCACATCTATATCAACACATCATATCCCCAAATCTATATCAACACAACATATCCCCACATCTATATCAACACAACATATCCCCACATCTATATCAACACATCATATCCCCACATCTATATCCCCACATCATATCCCCACATCTATATCCCCACAACATATCCCCACATCTATATCAACACAACATATCCCCACATCTATATCAACACAACATATCCCCACATCTATATCAACACAACATATCCCCACATCTATATCAACACAACATATCCCCACATCTATATCAACACAACATATCCCCACATCTATATCAACACATCTATATCAACACAACATATCCCCACATCTATATCAACACAACATATCCCCACATCTATATCAACACAACATATCCCCACAACATGTCCCCACATCTATATCAACACAACATATCCCCACATCTATATCAACACAACATATCCCCACATCTATATCAACACAACATATCCCCACATCTATATCAACACAACATATCCCCACAACATATCCCCACATCTATATCAACACAACATATCCCCACATCTATATCAACACAACATATCCCCACATCTATGTCAACACATCATATCCCCACATCTATGTCAACACAACATATCCCCACATCTATATCAACACAACATATCCCCACATCTATATCCATACATCTATATCAACACATCATATCCCCACATCTATATCCCCACATCTATATCAACACATCATATCCCCACATCTATATCAACACAACATATCCCCACATCTATATCAACACAACATATCCCCACAACATATCCCCACAACATATCCACACATCTATATCAACACAACATATCCCCACATCTATATCAACACAACATATCCCCACATCTATATCAACACAACATATCCCCACAACATATCCCCACAACATATCCCCACATCTATATCAACACATCATATCCCCACATCTATATCAACACATCTATATCCACACATCTATATCCCCACATCTATATCCCCACATCTATATCCCCACATCTATATCAACACATCTATATCCACACATCTATATCAACACAACATATCCCCACAACATATCCCCACATCTATATCAACACAACATATCCCCACATCTATATCAACACATCTATATCCACACATCTATATCAACACAACATATCCCCACAACATATCCACACATCTATATCAACACAACATATCCACACATCTATATCCACACATCTATATCAACACATCATATCCACACATCTATGTCCACATAACATATCCACACATCTATATCAACACAACATATCCACACATCTATATCAATACAACATATCCCCACATCTATATCCACACATCTATATCAACACAACATATCCCCACATCTATATCAACACAACATATCCCCACATCTATATCAACACAACATATCCCCACATCTATATCAACACAACATATCCCCACATCTATATCAACACAACATATCCCCACATCTATATCAACACAACATATCCCCACATCTATATCAACACAACATATCCCCACATCTATATCAACACATCTATATCAACACAACATATCCCCACATCTATATCAACACAACATATCCCCACATCTATATCAACACAACATATCCCCACAACATGTCCCCACATCTATATCAACACAACATATCCCCACATCTATATCAACACAACATATCCCCACATCTATATCAACACAACATATCCCCACATCTATATCAACACAACATATCCCCACAACATATCCCCACATCTTTATCAACACAACATGTCCCCACATCTATATCAACATAACATATCCCCACATCTATATCAACACAACATATCCCCACATCTATGTCAACACATCATATCCCCACATCTATGTCAACACAACATATCCCCACATCTATATCAACACAACATATCCCCACATCTATATCCATACATCTATATCAACACATCATATCCCCACATCTATATCCCCACATCTATATCAACACATCATATCCCCACATCTATATCAACACAACATATCCCCACATCTATATCAACACAACATATCCCCACAACATATCCCCACAACATATCCACACATCTATATCAACACAACATATCCCCACATCTATATCAACACAACATATCCCCACATCTATATCCCCACAACATATCCCCACAACATATCCCCACAACATATCCACACATCTATATCAACACATCATATCCCCACATCTATATCAACACATCTATATCCACACATCTATATCAACACAACATATCCCCACATCTATATCCCCACATCTATATCAACACATCTATATCCACACATCTATATCAACACAACATATCCCCACAACATATCCCCACATCTATATCAACACAACATATCCCCACATCTATATCAACACATCTATATCCACACATCTATATCAACACAACATATCCACACATCTATATCAACACAACATATCCACACATCTATATCAACACAACATATCCCCACATCTATATCCACACATCTATATCAACACATCATATCCACACATCTATGTCCACATAACATATCCACACATCTATATCAACACAACATATCCACACATCTATATCAATACAACATATCCCCACATCTATATCCACACATCTATATCAACACAACATATCCCCACATCTATATCAACACAACATATCCCCACATCTATATCAACACAACTTATCCACACAACATATCCCCACATCTATATCCACACATCTATATCCACACAACTTATCCACACATCTATATCAACACAACATATCAACACAACATATCCCCACATCTATATCCACACATCTATATCAACACATCATATCCCCACATCTATATCAACACATATATATCAACACAACATATCCACACAACATATCCAAACATCCATCGTAAACACATTGGATAAGAATTCAAGGTCCTTCCTGCTCTTCAGTGTTCCTGTCACAGCCACAGCCCTAATAACAGGCCTGCCTAGGAAAGACAAGGCTCCAGTCCTTTTACAGTCAATCTGATTAGATGGTATCTCGCGACTATAAACAGTAAATCATACTGTTTGACTGGCCCGGGGTCGTGGCGGCAGCAAAGTATAGAGACACTGGATGCGACTTAGCAGAGGATTAGAATAACCACCTGGGGGATGCGCTGATACACCAGTGTTCATCTTGACTAATGATAGTGATAGCTCAGTCGACTACAGCTGTGGATAAAAATCACCGAACAAAGACTTTTTCAGATCTAGTGAAGAGGGGCTGTGTTTCCATTAGGATAGCTGTTCTGTTATTAATGCCATTAAATAATAATTTGAGTTCATCCAGCCATCTCTGTCTGACGTCAGTTTTGATTCCAGTGTTTTGAAGGTCTAGCTAGCTGTCTCTGGCTGTCCTTGCCTCTAAATTTGCTGTTGCGTCTGCTTGGGGATTACAGCTCTCAGAAACACCACAATCCATCCTGGCCTCAAAGACACCCTACCTACCTCACCGCTCTCACGTCAACCCACCTCACAGAGGGGGGGGGAGTAAAGGGAGAGATGTGTGGAGTGAGGGAGAGAGAGACATTCTCTGCTCAGAGCTCTGACTGAGTTTACAACTCCATGTGTTCCCTGCACCCATTCTCAAGCTATTTACTTTATAGTGCACTACATTTGACCAGGGCCTATAGACCTACCTCCTCACCTAGACAGACTGAGTTTCAATGATGGTGTGGGTGACATCGCGTGCTCTGGGTTACCTAAGAAGGGCATGGTACTGGAGCAGAGTCCAGTCCAGGGAAACACCCCTGTGGAAGTGACTTAGCGTTTGACTTCAGTATTGTCTGATTGCGTTCATCATAAGGTGAGACAATGCCGTCCATTAGTCTGTTGAAACGTCTCTTCGTTCTCTCCTTTGACGTAAAGTAGGCCTCTGTCGTCACAAGCTATCACTGTGTTATTTGTTTTTGGCAGAGTGACAACCCAAATTCCTACCCTTGGTAAAATTCTATATATACCATTGTACATTATCATATACACTATTCCCTATACTGTATAGTGCCCAATATAATGCACTACTTTTGACCGTTAAAGAAGAAGTTACTTGTCTCCTATAGCAATATGAAGACATAGGCGACTAGTTAGACTAAATAGGTCCCCCAGGGAATAGGCCTAACCTAGAAACCCAGTGCCCTGCATTCTGACCATCAGTTTCCTCCGAACATCTTGGGAAACACAGAGAGCAGCAGTATTGTTCTTGATGTGCAGGTTAGGATGGCGACTCACTGTGTAACTGCACTTTTCTTTTGTTGTTATTGAACGTTTATTTTAACCTAGCCTGATGAGCCCGTCATGTTGAGCCCTCAACAGGCAGCTCACGTAGGGGATGTTTGTTGACACAGCCTAGAGTAGAGAAGGGTAATGGTATTTTCCACTAGAGCTGTTCAAATACAATGATATGTAAACAAACATCATTGTAGGATGGTGACAGTCAGAGTCAGATTCAAGTGAACTGAACTGATTCGGCTTGAGACGCCTCATTTCCTTGGTCTCTCTGGTGGTTGTCATTGCTGTTCAGTGTTCTGATTATGTCACCGTTTGAGGTCTCGCCTTAACATCTTTCTTTTAAGAGTGTACTATCTAGAACCTAAAAGAGTTCTTCTTTCAACTGGGGGTTCTACCTGGAACCAAAAAGGTGTCTCCAATGGGGATAAGGTGTCTCCTATGGGGAAAAGGTGTCTCCTATGGGGGAAAAGGTGTCTCCTATGGGGAAAAGGTGTCTCCTATGGGGAAAAGGTGTCTCCTATGGGGAAAAGGTGTCTCCTATGGGGATAAGGTGTCTCCTATGGGGATAAGGTGTCTCCTATGGGGAAAAGGTGTCTCCTATGGGGAAAAGGTGTCTCCTATGGGGAAAAGGTGTCTCCTATGGGGAAAAGGTGTCTCCTATGGGGAAAAGGTGTCTCCTATGGGAAAAGGTGTCTCCTATGGGAAAAGGTGTCTCCTATGGGGATAAGGTGTCTCCTATGGGGGAAAAGGTGTCTCCTATGGGGAAAAGGTGTCTCCTATGGGGGAAAAGGTGTCTCCTATGGGGAAAAGGTGTCTCCTATGGGGAAAAGGTGTCTCCTATGGGGAAAAGGTGTCTCCTATGGGGAAAAGGTGTCTCCTATGGGGAAAAGGTGTCTCCTATGGGGAAAAGGTGTCTCCTATGGGGATAAGGTGTCTCCTATGGGGATAAGGTGTCTCCTATGGGGATAAGGTGTCTCCTATGGGCGGAGGGTTGGTAAGAGGGAGTGATGGACAGATGTGACATAAGCAACGCTAAGAGGTAGCACGCAAGGTTTATGTAACAAAAACAAAAATTAAAAAATAATATATATATATATATAAGATTGTGTTCCACTGTTCCATTCGCAATACCACTGAGAACGTAATGGTCCGAGTCTCCTGTGAATGTTTGGCTGGCTCCTCTACAGAGTTGTGGCTTTCCCCAACAGGAACCCACTCATGGCTCATAAACGTGGGAACACAATCTCAGGAGAATAATAGCCCCATATCAGGGCTTTTTGCTCATTTTTCAACCACACTCATTGTTTATTATTTTCTTCACACAAGGGTAACGACCAAAAATGTGACATTTGTTTAGATGAATAAGCCTAGCTCAGAACATCTGAACCACATGATATATGAGAACTACACAGTGCATGGGAATATAGTAGGTTATAAGTATAACTGTCTACCTGAATAGGCCTAGAGCGAATGGCATTGTACCAGCATCAGACAATGTATGGGAACTAGACAATATACACTGAGTATACCAAACATTATGAACACCTTCCTAATATTGAATTCTCTCTCCCTCTCTGTCTCTGTCTCTCTCTCTCTCTCTCTCTCTCTCTCTCTCTCTCGATATTTCTCTCTCTCTCTCTCGCTGTCTCTCTGTGTCCCTGTCTCTGTCTCGATATCTCTCTGTCTCTGTCTCTGTCTCTCTCTCTCTCTCTCTCTCTCTCTCTCTCTCTCTCTGTCTAACATTATATATGAATAATACCAGTTTACATGACAGCTGCCCTCATGACTAAGGTTACTCTAGACCGTTCTGTAATATAAACTCATGATTTAGGTTGATCTAGTCCTACTGTTAAATAAACTCATGACTAAGGTTAATCTAGTCCTACTGTTGTATAAATGTATGACTAAGGTTAATCTAGTCCTACTGTTAAATAAACTAATGACTAAGGTTAATCTAGTCCTACTGTTAAATAAACTCATGACTAAGGTTAATCTAGTCCTACTGTTGTATAAATTTATGACTAAGGTTAATCTAGTCCTACTGTTAAATAAACTAATGACTAAGGTTAATCTAGTCCTACTGTTAAATAAACTCATGACTAAGGTTAATCTAGTCCTACTGTTAAATAAACTCATGACTAAGGTTAATCTAGTTCTACTGTTAAATAAACTCATGACTAAGGTTAATCTAGTCCTACTGTAATATAAACTCATGACTAAGGTTAATCTAGTCCTACTGTAATATAAACTCATGACTAAGGTTAATCTAGTCCTACTGTTGTATAAACTCATGACTAAGGTTGTGGATTTGCTCTAATCGACAGAAAGCCAGGCTTGTTAGACGGTGTTTGGATGTTGGAAGGCTGGGTGTAGGTTTAGATGGGTCCAGGTTATGTTTGGATGTTGGAAGGCTGGGTGTAGGTTTAGATGGATCCAGGTTATGTTTGGATGTTGGAAGGCTGGGTGTAGGTTTAGGTGGATCCAGGTTATGTTTGGATGTTGGAAGGCTGGGTGTAGGTTTAGATGGATCCAGGTTATGTTTGGATGTTGGAAGGCTGGGTGTAGGTTTAGATTGGTCCAGGTTATGTTTGGATGTTGGAAGGCTGGGTGTAGGTTTAGATGGATCCAGGTTATGTTTGGATGTTGGAAGGTTGGGTGTAGGTTTAGATGGATCCAGGTTATGTTTGGATGTTGGAAGGCTGGGTGTAGGTTTAGATGGATCCAGGTTATGTTTGGATGTTGGAAGGCTGGGTGTAGGTTTAGATGGATCCAGGTTATGTTTGGATGTTGGAAGGCTGGGTGTAGGTTTAGATGGATCCAGGTTATGTTTGGATGTTGGAAGGCTGGGTGTAGGTTTAGATGGATCCAGGTTATGTTTGGATGTTGGAAGGCTGGGTGTAGGTTTAGATGGATCCAGGTTATGTTTGGATGTTGGAAGGCTGGGTGTAGGTTTAGATTGGTCCAGGTTATGTTTGGATGTTGGAAGGCTGGGTGTAGGTTTAGATGGATCCAGGTTATGTTTGGATGTTGGAAGGCTGGGTGTAGGTTTAGATGGATCCAGGTTATGTTTGGATGTTGGAAGGCTGGGTGTAGGTTTAGATGGATCCAGGTTATGTTTGGATGTTGGAAGGCTGGGTGTAGGTTTAGATGGATCCAGGTTATGTTTGGATGTTGGAAGGCTGGGTGTAGGTTTAGATTGGTCCAGGTTATGTTTGGATGTTGGAAGGCTGGGTGTAGGTTTAGATGGATCCAGGTTATGTTTGGATGTTGGAAGGCTGGGTGTAGGTTTAGGTGGATCCAGGTTATGTTTGGATGTTGGAAGGCTGGGTGTAGGTTTAGATGGATACAGGTTATGTTTGGATGTTGGAAGGCTGGGTGTAGGTTTAGGTGGATCCAGGTTATGTTTGGATGTTGGAAGGCTGGGTGTAGGTTTAGATGGGTCCAGGTTATGTTTGGATGTTGGAAGGCTGGGTGTAGGTTTAGATGGATCCAGGTTATGTTTGGATGTTGGAAGGCTGGGTGTAGGTTTAGATGGATCCAGGTTATGTTTGGATGTTGGAAGGCTGGGTGTAGGTTTAGATTGGTCCAGGTTATGTTTGGATGTTGGAAGGCTGGGTGTAGGTTTAGATGGATCCAGGTTATGTTTGGATGTTGGAAGGCTGGGTGTAGGTTTAGGTGGATCCAGGTTATGTTTGGATGTTGGAAGGCTGGGTGTAGGTTTAGATGGATACAGGTTATGTTTGGATGTTGGAAGGCTGGGTGTAGGTTTAGGTGGATCCAGGTTATGTTTGGATGTTGGAAGGCTGGGTGTAGGTTTAGATGGGTCCAGGTTATGTTTGGATGTTGGAAGGCTGGGTGTAGGTTTAGGTGGATCCAGGTTATGTTTGGATGTTGGAAGGCTGGGTGTAGGTTTAGATTGGTCCAGGTTATGTTTGGATGTTGGAAGGCTGGGTGTAGGTTTAGATGGATCCAGGTTATGTTTGGATGTTGGAAGGCTGGGTGTAGGTTTAGATGGATCCAGGTTATGTTTGGATGTTGGAAGGCTGGGTGTAGGTTTAGATGGATACAGGTTATGTTTGGATGTTGGAAGGCTGGGTGTAGGTTTAGGTGGATCCAGGTTATGTTTGGATGTTGGAAGGCTGGGTGTAGGTTTAGATGGGTCCAGGTTATGTTTGGATGTTGGAAGGCTGGGTGTAGGTTTAGGTGGATCCAGGTTATGTTTGGATGTTGGAAGGCTGGGTGTAGGTTTAGGTGGATCCAGGTTATGTTTGGATGTTGGAAGGCTGGGTGTAGGTTTAGATGGATCCAGATTATGTGCCTTTAGTGTTATTACAGGGAGGAGTTAAGGGTGTGAATGTTTAAACGTTAAAACAAAATTTGAGATCTTTAACGTTAAGAAAAATCCCTAAGGGAAACAACTACTTCAAGGTCTCGGAGCGAGTGACGTTACCGATTTGAAATGCCACTAGCGCGCACCGCTAACTAGCCAGCCATTTCACATTGGTTACAAAGGCACGTTTGACTGTCCACTGATATATGCTACATGGACAGTCAAACCTGCCTATTTATAGGTTTTTACTATTTCGTAATAGCTGCAGTAGGACATGTGATTTATGAGTACTATCACCATGCTACAGAGTATGCTACAGCGCATGCTTCAATTGAGGCTAAATATTTGATTACACCCTGTCATCTAGGCTGTGTGTCTGTAATATTTTCCATCCCCAGTGCGAACGAAATGCAAACTTCGCAGGTTTTCCTGCTGCCCGATGAACTAACGGTAGGCATATCGTATGATTGATTATAACACCACGCCACTGGCTAATCCCTGGCATCCCTACCCTATGGTATGTTGGCCAGACATGCCAACTATTTGCAAGGCAGCGAGGAGGCTTCCATTTTGTCCATCCGTGTTTACTTCCCTATGCTGAATAAGAAGAATCACCACAAAGAGATGGAGACTGAGAAGTTCGCTAGGTGGGAATGTGTGAGCTGGCACATTTTTTTAACCCTACTACCGGTAGTCCTCATTCCCCATCCAACATTTCTGCATACCTTGCATATTGAATTCTGGGGGAAAAGTTAGTTGGACATTGTAACAGTGGGGTAGCATAGCTGGACATTTGACGTTGTTAGATGGACATTGAATTCTGGGGAAAAAATAATTAGTTGGATATTGTCAGTTGGACGTTGTATAAGTAGGGTCACATAGCCCAGATCAGGGTTGCCCAAACCCGGTCCTGTGGCCCCCCTGGGTGCACGTTTTGGGTTTTGTCCTTGCACTACACAGTTGATTTGTAGATGACATCTAGCTCAGGGGTAGGCAACCCTGTTCCTGGAGTGCTGCAGATGCTGCAGGATTTGAGGCACCAGACCTGACCAACTGAGCTAATTGATCACTTGGTCTGGTCACCTGGTCTTCCAGTTCAGTTCAATCAAAAACATCAAGTTGCCTACCTCTAAACTAGCTGAACATTGCATAGCATATGTCCAATGGCCAATCTCAGCAATGTTATGGTGTGGCCACAGATCAAAGAACAGCTTGTGACTTACACACTGTGAAATCCCACTGTGGGTTTAATGAATGCACTGCTAGTAGACCTCTGAAATCTATACTGCTATGACACACACACACACACACACACACACACACACACACACACACACACACACACACACACACACACACACACACACACACACACACACAAATACACACAAATACACCCAGGCCCCCCCAGGGCACCCACTACTGCCGGCTCTCTGTCCCTCTCTCCCTCCCAGTTAGACAGCAAGGAGAGATGTTGCCATTTCTCTGACTGCTCACAGTTGAACTCAGGCAACGAGCCGGAGGACTTGCGGTAGACTCATCTCATCACTTTCAGATCTAACTGCTTTAATTCATATTAAGCTGTAGGGCGTTTTCCTTTCATTAACGTGAGATGATAGCTAGATGACATATAGCACTCTGATATGAGCTGTGTGCGTTATGTCATGTGCTCGTTCATTTGTCCAGTACTCTGTCAATATGAGCTGGCCTCATCCCATGTCCTATCGGGCCCTTTAGCTTATTACATGTCAAACAGGAAGCAGTGTGTGTTTGTGTGATGTCACACAGGAAGCAGTGTGTGTGTGTGTGATGTCACACAGGAAGCAGTGTGTGTGGGCAGGCAGGG
Organism: Salvelinus namaycush; assembly: GCF_016432855.1. Classification (NCBI taxonomy): domain Eukaryota; kingdom Metazoa; phylum Chordata; class Actinopteri; order Salmoniformes; family Salmonidae; genus Salvelinus; species Salvelinus namaycush. Next base: position 7,712,180 of record NC_052333.1, on the reverse strand, counting down.
GGCAGGAACATTCCGTGACTCTGGAGCTTACTGATAGAGAGGCTTTGAGGCAGGCACACACACACACACACACATAAACACACACACACACACACACACACACACACACACACACACACACACACACACACACACACACACACATCTCGCAGCCTGCTGCCAGCCCCCAGACATCACTGTGCCGTGCCTCATGAGTATGCCACATCTCACAGATAGAGCCGAGTCTCTCACACACACACACACACACACACACACACACACACACACACACACACACACACACACACACACACTCTTTCATAATGGATTTTTAATAATTGTCAGTGTGAGCTAAGCTCATTTTTGACTATAAAATGCATTATGCATTATTCCTAGACATCACAGTGACCATGAAGCTGATGGGTTGAACATAGATTGACTATAACAGGCCAACTAGAAACAAAACCATTGGTAATAAAAGGATGGGAACCGGGGTTGGGGTCAATTCCATTTCTATTCCGAAAGTAAACCAAATTCCAATTCCACATTTTCCCTCATTGAAAAGTATTGAATAGAATTGGAATTGGAATATCAGTGTACTTCCTGAATTGACTGGAATTGAAATGGAATTAACCTCAACCGTGATGGGAACCATTAAGCCTAGGTGCTTTATGGTATATGGTCCATGTTGGCCTCTGTTATTTTTAATATCATAAACATTACCACGCTCTTTACAATCAACCTTTATTCTCTCTGGTTGTCTTCCATTGTTTAGTGGCCTGTGAGGCTTTTCATCAGCTTCCCCAAAACAATCAGTGCCGGGTGAACCCAGAGCCTTTGGCTAGAGCGAGAGCTATTCATTTAGGGTTTGTATTATTTCAATATAGCCATCGTCATCCGTCTCCGTCTCCGAACCTTGAGCCATCTGTGCCCACAAAAGCAGGAAACACCCACACTGTGACCTATTTCGTTCCAGGAGCCCGTTGGGAACCTAATTTGTCTGACTAGCTTCTAATAGAGAATGTTTAATGAGGTGTAGTGACTGGGTGGTGGTATTGTTGTGATGGTGGTGTTGTTGTGATGGTGGTGTTGTGATGGTGGTGTTGTTGTGGTGTTGTTGTGATGGTGTTGTTGTGATGGTGTTGTTGTTGTTGTGGTGTTGTTGTGATGGTGGTGTTGTTGTGGTGTTGTTGTTGTTGTGGTGTTGTTGTGTTGACACAGAATCTGCAGCAGTTCATTTTATTATAGAATCTGTGATGCTGTGGTTTACTCCCAGTTGTAAAAAAGAAGGGAATTTATAGTTATGTATTGTGAGGGAGTCCATGTAGACTACAGTGTAATGTAATAATTATTTAGTGATCTTCCATCTGATTTTATTTTGTTAAAAGGATGTTGTCAACGAGGCACTTTATCTACTTCCCCAGAGTCAGATGAAGTGGTGGATACCATTTTTATGTCTCTGTGTCCAGTATGAAGGAAGTTGGAGGTAATTTCACAAGCCAGTGCTAACTCGCGTCAGCGGAAGTACATAAAGGGTCTCATTGCCAAAATCCCAAAGTATCCCTTTAATAATCCCTTTAATAATCTGCAAACATACAACTCAACTCAATTTTGTCTTATTTTGTACCTGTCTGTGTTAAATTCACCATGTCTCTGCTGTGGTTGGTTGGAGGAAGAATCCTCTCTTCCTCCGCCTTTACTGCAGTGTCCCAGGACTATGTGGCTGACTACTGACTACTGCAGTATTATGTAACACTGCTGACTAACAGCTGTGTGTGTGTGTGATTCATGCAGTTTTAAAGGCGAGCAGAGTGGATGCCGCATAAAACAAAATGTCCTTGTTACATTAGAAGCCAGCTCGGAATCAATCAATCAGAACTGAGGCCGGCCCCTCTCTTCTCATTCACACTGCTAACACACAATACATCATCTTACCTGGCACTGTGCAAATGACCTCGAAGGCACCTTGATGACACTACTGTTCTACGCGCTTAGAAGAGGGAACAGACAGCTTTGTGTGTTTGTGTGTGATTCATACTGCGTGACTGCTGAGCTAGCTCTTGTCCTGGCTGTCTTCTATTCTGTATTACAGGACAGTACTGACTCCCCTGTCCTGGCTGTCTTCTATTCTGTATTACAGGACAGTACTGACTCCCCTGTCCTGGCTGTCTTCTATTCTGTATTACAGGGCAGTACTGACTCCCCTGTCCTGGCTGTCTTCTATTCTGTATTACAGGGCAGTACTGACTCCCCTGTCCTGGCTGTCTTCTATTCTGTATTACAGGGCAGTACTGACTCCCCTGTCCTGGCTGTCTTCTATTCTGTATTACAGGGCAGTACGGACTCCCCTGTCCTGTGTCCTGAGCATCTCCTTTGGCTGCTTAATGAATGCACCAATACAAACATGATGCCATTATAATCTATCTCTCCTACGTGTAGGCTACACGCACACGTTGACATACTTACCAAAACAAACACAACCCCCCTCTCACTCTCACTCACTCTCCTGCACTTTACTCCCTCCCTCTCTCGCTCTTTCTCACTCACTCACTCACTCACTCACTCACTCACTCACTCACTCACTCACTCACTCACTCACTCACTCACTCACTCACTCACTCACTCACTCACTCACTCACTCACAGACATGCACACACACCCTCAGCTCAGCACGGAAAACAAACAAACGCTGCAACGTAGCCTGCCGAGCGGGGGATTTCTGTCTGTTCGTCTGTCTGTCCATATGTCTGTCTCTAGGTCTCTTATTTGAGAGTCAGATCTACCCTGCTCTCTGCTCGGTCGGCGGAGCCTGGCAAAGCTCTTCATCACTGGGTGCACTTTAAACCGCCCTCAGTAATTAAATCACCCTTTTCGATGTCAACTGCAGGAAGGCAGGCAGGCCGCTGTGCCACCGGTGGCTCTATTGGCAGGAGCTTCCACCTGTCATCATATTTCACTGTTTCACTTCTTAAGTGCATAACAAAATGACATTTTGTTGATGCAGTTTATTTCGATTCTTAAATGTATTTCAGCGTTGTTATTGTCTATTGTTGATAGTTATCTCTAGGCTACAGAATGAATTGCAGTTTCTCTCCTCTGGTTTGCTGAAGTTGTTTACAAGCTATAGTACTTTGTCAGTGGACCCGGCAGTACTGTGGATCCGGCAGTACTGTGGACTCGGCAGTACTGTGGACCCGGCTGCTCTAATCACTGCTCCCTACATTCTTAGAAAAAAAGGTGCTATCTAGAACCTGAAAGGGCTCTTTGGCTGTCCCCATAGGAGAACCCTTTTCGATTCCAGGTAGAACCCTTTTGGTTCCATGTAAAACCCTGTACACAGAGGGTTCTACCCTTTTTTCCCAAGAGTGTACCGCACCACTGTTATAATTGGGAAACGAGTGCTCTGTTGCCACCATCCATCAAATGTTGTGTGTTTGTGTGTGAGTAGGAACCCATCTCTTCTGGGATGGATGGGCGTTTTATAAAATAGTCTCCTCACTGACACTCCCCCTCACACTGCTGGGAAGCAGCAAACGCTATGACTCACATCCCAACACCATGTAGGCCAGTCTCCTCTCCTCCCCCTCCTCCCTTCCACCGCGCTCACCTCTCAGGGGCTCTGCTACAAATGTGTCAATGCATTTAAACTGGCATCTCTCCCTTTTAGTCCCTCAATCTCTCTCTCTCCTCTCTCTTTCTCTCTTTCTCTCTCTCTCTCTTTCTCTGTCTGTCTCTCTCTCTCTCTCTCTCTCTCTCTCTCTCTCTCTCTCTCTCTCTCTCTCTCTCTCTCTCTCTCTCTCTCTCTCTCTCTCTTTCTCTTTCTCTCTCTATGTGTCTGAACATTAAGAACACCTTCCTAATATTGAGTTGCTATCCCCCCATTTGCCCTCACAACAGCCTACATTTGTCAGGGCATGAACTCTACAAGGTGTCGAAAGCATTCCACAGGGATGCTTCTGTTAGCAGTTGATGTTATTCTTTAGTAACACAGACCCCAAAGCAAATCAGGGTTTATTCAAATAGGAAAATCATGCTTGGAAGTAGATGGTCATTCTCCCCTGTCCTCAGTGATGCTCTCCTGAGACTCTCTCCAGTGAACAAAGGGACAGGATC